>NC_133487.1:12177322-12248921 GCF_025370935.1 Choristoneura fumiferana | reverse complement strand
TTACAGCACAAGTAACTGCTAACAACCTTCGTCAAGTTGCCACTTCGAGTTGTTAAATACATGCCATTGCCAGCGTGCGCGCATTCAGCCGCGAAATAATCATAGGTTTAAATCATTTCAAGTTAAAAAAGCTCATACGTTGTAAGTAAACTATTTAACTAGATAGGTCTCTAAACTAGATAGGTATGGCATTAAAAATTTAATATGTTTCTGTCTCTCTCAATTTTGAAATGCAGTTACTTTTTTGCTGCAATATAAAAATAAAAATACACTAATATTATTTAATATTATATTTCGTAGTAACATTCGCTTACTGTGGTCATGCATTTTGACTTTGAAATAATAACAAGCATATCCTCAGCTAGAGTCTAGTAATGGCCGGACTGAATATTGTTGTATGTGACGCCCACTGGGTATTGTATGTTAAAATGTACCTATATGTTCCACTGTCGCTGTAACTCGATCGCTCTTACATGGCCTGGGACGAACCACTTTTGGTTGGGCTGTATCGCTAACTACGAGTACAATCATGTTGCTTGGTAAAAAAACTGCCACAACACAAACCAAGAAACGAAAAGACTTTTAGATCTAAATGTGCACGGGTTAATTATTTACATTTGTTAGCTACGAGTAATCTTGGATGTTACTTGCTTTTGAAAATGTGTCGTCTGTGTTGTGGCATAACTATTTGTATTTGTTTTGTGCAAAAAAATGAAACAAATTTTTCAAAAGATCGTCCTATAACAATTGCCTATATTAGTCCTTGTAGTCTAGTTCTTCTTCTTGTGGTGCCTCTCCAATAACTGGAGGTTGGCCATCAACTGAGAATATTTCTTCTTGTCCTTCGCGAGGTGGAACAGATCAGCAGCACTCGTGACTCCGATCCACTCTCGAATGTTTCTTAACCAAAACTTTTTTCTTCGGTCAACACAGCGTTTACCAGCAACTTTGCCCATCATAATAAGTTGCAGTAAGTCGTATTTCTCGTGACGGAAAATATGTCCGAGGTAGGCAACCTTCCTGTGTTTGATAGTCTACATGAGCTTGTGGTCCAGGCCTACTCGCCTAGTCTAGTTAGTTTGATTTACTGCATCCCCAGCATTGGGTCGTGAGTTCAAGCCTTTTCGAAATGAATGTGTTGTACATTGAAATTTACCATATACGTTAGTATGAAGGAAAAAAATCGTGGGGATACTTGCACCTTGTGTGTGAATTTCCTACCAGAAGTGGGCCCGCATGAAAACTATGGCCCAAGCTCTCTAATTTTAAAAGTAGATCGGTGTCTTTCAGTGGGACGTATGAGCCGAGAATGCTCATTTAATCATATCGCAAAATATATAGTCACCTTTGACTTGTAATTACGCAAAATTAATGATCATGTGTGTCAGTGAACTTTAATAAATTAAGGATGTATTTGGGCGAATATTTATTTTCATCAGAAGAACCGTAGGTAGCAGCTGTCTCATCAATCACTATCGATAAAATATAAACAGCATCACGATGTTAAATATTCAAATTGTCAAAAATAATACTTTCCATCAGTAATGTTAAAAAAATGTTGGAAAACTGTTTCTACTTTAACAAATTTATCTTATGAGTAGTAGAATACCTTAGTTGCACTTTTCTAATAATGAAGAATGCAATTTTCATTGTGCGCGTACAAAACAAATCTCTTCAACTTTCAAAAACTGCACCTATAGAAGAAAAGCAGCTATCGTAAAGTTAAGTATAAAAGACGTTCTATTGTCACCTATTCCAACCCGTTTAGGAATATGGAACAACAAATCTTCAACACCCTATATAGTTTAGAATAGCTGCAAACTTTAGAAACATCGATGCAATTCCCAAGTAGGGGAAAGTATGAAATAGAACACTCCCAGTTTTCGAATACTTTGGTGCTTATACAAGATACATGGTTAATCTCTCCGGTGTTGGCTTCCTTTTAAAGTGATAATACGGAAGTGCAAAACACAGCACCGCGAAAGTTTTTGAATTACGATACTTTTTCTTGTAACAATTTTACATTGAGGTGTGAAACAGTAAATATAAATTTTGCTATTATACTACCTGCACTTTACCAACATCCTCATTGCGGAAATATTATTATGAATCGTGAAACTTCTTTCTTACCCTTCACTTCACTAAAATATATGAGGTATTTATTCTAAAGGATCGAAGTTTATGAGCGTTTTATGAAGTTAGAAGTTTCAAATCTCAGAATGCGATGGTAACAGTTGTGACATTTGTGTGATATGTTATGTCGTAGACTTTGTAGCATTCTAACTTGTAGTGTCATAAAACAAGTCATAGCTAGGAATATTAGTTACTAGTGTGCCAACTTCTAACAGTATGGCAATAGCGTGATCGTGGTGACGTCATTCGGCCTGCAGCTGAACTACCAACCACGTTTCATACAGGAATGCAGCTCTAACATTTCAACCTATCACGACCATCTGTCGAGATAATTATTCACCTCCCAGGAGTCAGGATATAAGTTAAAGCTTAATATAAATTAGCTCTATTGATTTAATTTTAATTAAATTTAGCATACGAATAGCGTTCTAACTGCTATAAAAAATGAAGAGATAAAAGGCAATTCTTATGCTAAGAAGTTCTTCACGCGAATACAGTAAATATTTAATCATCATCATCATCCCAGCCTATATACGTCCCACTGCTGAGCACAGGCCTCCTCTCAGAACAAGGGGGCTTGGGCCATATTTAATGATTCCTATTAAATCAATTTAGCGTTGCATTGCATTGTAAAATAGCGCGTTGTACTCTATAATATGTTTTACTGGCGATGTTTCAATGTGTTTTTCGCAATCAATTCAAATTTAATGCTGGTTATTACTTGACTAACCCAACACCATATATCTATTCTGTAACCATGACGTTTGCGCACTTGCAGTGCGTTATTTTCCAACTGACTCAGAAGAAAACGGACAGACTGAGCGACTGATATCGACATATCCAGAAGGGTTTATTGCGCGTACTTCATCATCATGCTTCGTAGTTTATTATTATGGACTTTTTGGTAAGATTGTCCTGATCTATTTTATTCTTTTCAGTACATCACGAAGTCCTTATTGTCTAATGCAGTTTGAAATGAAATCACGATCGTTATTACCATTTCTTTCTTCACACAGTGTGGGTGAGGGCAGAAAGAGAAGGTGAGAAGGTTCTAGTAACCGCTATCTACTGCTCTCTGTCCGCGCCCTCTGTCGGCCGCCCCAGGTTGCGCATCAGTCATACGACGCCATCCTCGCACGTCATCTGTCAAAACTCCAGCTCCGGTTTAATGGATTATTGAATACGCCCGTTTTCAATCAACGAGCGAGCGATTTTTTGCGGTCAATTGTGTCACGTGGCTTTAGTTTCGTGATTTGTTACTTTCAGACGTGTGGGCGTGTGTTATGACCAATTAATGTCAGAAAACACTTAGAGTAAAGATAGGATGGCCGTAGGTTACAATGTTTTAATTGTTAATGTTGCCCCGTGGCTTTTGTAGGTTGCCCCATTTAAATGATCACGAATAAATAGTAGCTATTTATAGCAGTAAGTACCTATACTAAAGCATAAATTATTTTAGTAATCCCATAATTTTATTTTAAATTATTTGGATCGTTCATTACTTATTAATCGTCAAGTTATAGACTTTATAAAATGAAAAGGTATTTCACATTCGACACATTTTTGTATGAGTCTTCAAAGTCAAAGTCAAAATATCTTTATTCAATTTAGGCTATAACAAGCACTTATGAATGTCAAAAAAAACTACCACCGATTCAGAAAAACCTCTGTTGAGAAGAAACTGGCAAGAAACTCATTGAGGTATATTTTTTTAAACAGATTTACAATATTATTATTGTGACATCACAAGTATTTAACACAACTTTATTTTTAAACACAGTAGGTTCGCTATTTGAAGTGATCGCTAATGCGGATCGGAATAATATCGGAGTCGTATCTAACTTGCTTGTTTATTTCAGCATTTTTTAATACTATCTACTTACGTTTAATTAATAAAATAAGCTTGGATCTGCACTAGACAAGACTGCAAAGTTCTTTGTTAGCTTAGTAACGTTCAGAACTTTGTATCTGGTGTAAATTATAGTGACTATACTATTTTTAGGTATTTATAGCAAAGTGAAGTTTCTAAGAACACTGTGCTTGAAGCAATCCCACTAATATTATAAATGCGAAAGTTTGTAAGTCGGTTTGTTTGTATGTTTATTTGTTACTTCATCACGTCTACACTATTAAACCAATTTAGATGAGATTCAGTATACAGATAGATCGAGTCCCGCAGAAGGACATAGGATAGTTTTTATCCCAGAAAATGGCTTAGTTCCCGCGGGATAGCGATAAACAAATTCTACGCGGACAGAGTCGCGGGTAACGGCTAGTCTGCTATAATGTTGTTTGGTATCGTCAGTTTTGACATCCATGGCAAGTTCTACTGCAAATAATCACATTTTTCTTCTAGAAATGCTATTCAATATACTTACACTTTTTATTTCTGTACAGCCCATACTACAACCAGTTGGTTACCAGTTAGAGTTATTATACTTTAACCGAACAAGTTGTATACTTACAAGCTGATTAGTTTTTGATTAATTGGTGCCATGTGTCCCGTATTATTTATGTCATCTCATTATCGCTAAGGCGAGGTTAACATCATCACGATCGTCAGCCGAAAAACATCCACTGCTGGACATGTCTCCTCCAAAGAACGTTACAATTACCAGTCCAGCGGCGTCTGCATCCAACGGATCCTTGACATCTTCACCAGGTCATTAGTCTACCTGGTAGAGGAGCTACCCACCCTGCATCTTCCGGTAAGTAGTTACCGCTTAAGATAAGTCTCTTCGTTCCATTTTCCATACAAACGTAGTCCCGGTCTCATTTGAATACTAGGCGACAGAAATTTTGTAAGTATGGACTAGACGTAATTATCTATTCCTGTGGTTTTTTAGATTTTCATATAAATGTGTAATACTTATCAGAATTTCAGGAGCTTAAAAGTCGACAAAAAAAAGATGTCAGCTTTGCACAAGAATTACAGACTAATAAAGCATTTACAAAAATCGAAAAAACCACAGGTCTAGAAAATATAATGAATATCTTGATTGTAAAATATCATTGATTTCTGTGCTATACTTTTTGTATAATATGAGGATAACGAAACCCAAAATTCAACCGCCCAAATCTTGAAAAGCCTACAGGCTATCTCGATATAAATTACGGACGTCGTTGCGGAAGGCATGGGGGGACGTCTGCGAGCGCTTATGTCACGAGCGATAAAGACAGCAATATCCCAAACGAATACCTAACGCGGCCGCGCGGTCGGCAGGGGAAACTTCTCTTATGAACACACTGACTCTACTTTTCTTACTTACGAGTAATTCCGCTTCCAGTGTTATCTATTTGATGTACATAAAATAAACCTTTAAACAGGATAATATATGTATAATTCCACTCACCAGTATGTAGGTATAACTCTGTGGACATCAATTCTTTTCCAACTTCATGTCGCGAAATGCTTTTAAAGTAGGTAGGTGCTTCACTCCCTACACATGTAGTGTGCAAATACTTGAATAATAAACACACTAAATTGTGCAAACAGCACGATGGTACCCTAACAGCGGATATCTTTTGCACAAAAAATGTTTCGTAAGTAAAAAGAAATATGGTGTGGCAAGATCAGTTTAGAATTTAAGGGTTCCGTAGTGACATAATAATAAAATGTTACTTGAAACAGTAATAGAATCATAGTAAAATTCAATAATTTTGGGGCACAGGTAGGCACACACCAATATGGAGCAGTTAGAAAATGGATAAAATATACATAGATAACAATAGTTTTTGCGTAAAATGGCTACCTAATTACTTTAGGTAAGTCAAAATCATAACCCAACCAACAAAAACTTGGAAAATCCCCGACATTGTCACTTCAAAGTTCAAAATCTAAAAAACGGCTGAACTGATTTTGATAAAACATGTCTAAGAACCATCGCAAGAAAACTTGCTTCAAGTTAAAAAAACGGCACGCAAATCCGTTCACCCGTTTAGGAGCTACGGTGCCATAGACAGACACACAGACACACATAGCGGTCAAAATTAAAACATCCCCCGTTTTGCCGTTGGGAGTTAGAAAAATAAAAAGTATAGAGAAAAAAAAGAGAAAAAAAAGAAAGAAAAAGACAAAAAAAAGTAGAAAGAATATGTAGAAAGTATTTTACAACTGCATTTTACTTCTAATTTTCATTTCAATTCCATACTAAAATATCAAAAATACATACTAAAATATCATAATTTGATTGCTTAGTAGCGACATCTCTTGTCTGGGTGAGCAGTTGGTTCCGAAAGTGTGACTTCTCTCGATGAGAGCGGAACATAGATGTCGTTAGTGCTGCTGCATAAGTAGCGTAGTAGAAATAAGCAACCTGAGATATGTATGCATAGGAAAAATTCGTGTCTAGATTCCTGTCCAGCGGTGGTGTAGGGGTTATAGCACGCAGCACGGATTGCTGAGGACCTGGGTTCGATTCCCAGCGCTGGTCTCTTTTTCTGGTTTTTCTGTGCATCCATGTCTCAGTTTGTATTTTCGATATGGTTTCACGGAATACCCGTAAAAGTAACAAATTTGGAGTTGAAATAAAAAATACAAAAAGACTCCAAAAAAACCAATCCTTACTAAAACTTATCAAGAAGAACCCTAAAAATATGCTGTGAATAAACAAAATACCCCAAAGCTCGTGTAGATCAAATAGTTTTACATTAACATCCCTTTTCGTTTGTTTACGGTCCAATGACGAGATGTTCCCTAATAAATTTTAATATGTTCTTTTTATCTCTGAACTTAAGGTAAACACAAGGCGGTATCTGGCGCGTAAGGAGTAGCTCTATCGATTATATTTTTATGAGAACTAAGATGAGGTGTTGCCTTATCGAATGAAGTTTATTATTGAGAATGATGCTTGAGGCTACTGGGTTGCCAAACTTGCTGTTCAATGTATTAATAAAATAACCGAACACCTGAAAAAACTTTGTTCGTAATCGAAAGTAACCTGAACATGAAACTACCGTGAGACACACTCATATTAAATGATATTACACCGGATCTCACGTCTTAAATCGAGTTTAGCTGGACAAATTCGCTCGAAACATGTCGAACTAAGACGTGAGTTATCCGATATTAGGTATATCATTTAATATGAGAGTAAACCTATTACACTATACTTTAAAATTGTTTTTTTTTTAATCTCCTTATTTTACTGTGCCACTGGGCTAAAGTTAGAAATGAAAAATGCACCACCGGAATGTCCTGGATGTGAATGTAGAGGATTGTAATAATCTATAAACTATGTGCTTCAACTATACATACTGGTTCTATAAACTTATCAGTGTGATTGATGAAAGAAAGACCTACTATGAACAAACTTAGAGCGAACAATAATTTAATTGTCATTTTATTTGTATTCAATACAGCTTACGTACCTCTTACAGCTTACATAAACAGTAAATCCGTACATTAAGTCCGCTGCTGTACACGAGCTTAGTTTATTAATACGAGTTCCTTTGAGACGATACCAGATCCTCTATTCAAATCCCTCTTGTGTTCTAAGGCTATTTTATTTTCTTAGTTTTTTTCATAAATAATCATTTAAAACATCATCTCCAGTCCGCCTGGTAGAAAATAAGTAATTAAAAGCACTCAATTAACTTCAGAAACAAACTCTACTGAGTTTTATTTTACGTAACGCCGAAGCGTTCAGGGCTAAGTCGCAGCACAGTTTTAATTATCGTTATTTTTCTTATTATTGTTAATTAGCAACGGGGTTTAACGTGCCAGTATTTTTACGTAGAAATTAAGTGCGTAATTTAATCTAAACAAGGCGTAAATTCTCATTTAGGTGGAATAAAAACTCTTTTTACATAATTTGGTCTTTCAATTTCGTAAGTGAATCGTTTGAGGCTTAGACCGCCATATATCCCGCAGTTTATTAGGTCGATGCGGTCTTTTACCATGCAGGACTTAAGGTGCCGTAAATACACAACAACAAACGTCTCATTGGTAGCGTTTAGGGGCAATTCTGACCAATAAAGCAGTGTGCGTGGGCCGGGTACCACAGCCAATATCTGCAGACCTCTGACTCACTTGTTCCATCACTCTGGTTAATTTAAAATTGTAAACGTCTTAGGGTAGAAAAGCAGCATTTTAGGCTGGTTAATGAAAAACTCGTATCGGGCGTAATAGCAGCGAATCCAGGATCACATTCATGTACGTGGGAGATATTATTTGATTAAAATAAGTCTAATTCTGGAGCAAGCAACTGTGTCCATGTTGGTACTTTAAATAATGTGACAATTTGAGTGCAGATGTAAATTTTTATCTTAATGCGAATAAAGCTCCAATGGCTTGTTATTTCCGTTCGAATATGGCGTTGGGTGATAAGCGTCGTGTTGAGTTTCTGTTGCATTACTTTTGCATATTTTATGAACAAGAACTAGTAAAACAGTTCTCAACACGATGTTTTACATAATGTTACATGAAATTAGCTTTTAACATCTCATTTTAAACACATCGACATCATGTGTGTAGTTTAGTTTCGGCATATTTGCTGGTGATATTATCGATACACAACGATTATGCATATAAAATGTTTTGCTTTTAACATAAACTTAGCACATACGGTGGCTTATATCCAATTTAAATTTAATAAAAGCCATTGCAAATGTTTTTCTTAGCTGAGTTTTATTTTTTAATCAGGTAATGCTTTAGTAATTCTAATTACGAATACCTATTAGGTAATCAGCAGCAACCAAAGCATGCTTTCCTACAAAATATACCAGCAGAATAATTTCTTACGCAAACAGAAGGCATTCAAATTAAACAAGTTGATTTATAGCCTATCAGAGGGAACAATCGATTCTATTCAGTCGGAATTGCACTAATTACGATCGTATGCGCACCGCCGCTGATTTGGTCGCGAAAATTAAGTCTATCGAAAAAAGACATAAAGACCAGCGGGCGAAGAAAGTAGTAAGTAACTTTACTTAGATACAGGACTTATTCTGATTGGTTCTACTGGTGTACGTGATGGATTCTCTTTTGTTTTGACACTGGCGTTTTAGTTGTTTCGTTTTAGTTTGACACGTGCTCGCTTAAATATCGATGTGTCAGCGGTGATGGCCGTGTGACGTGCGCGTGCGCTTTGAAGTCACCGCGACGGGGGCGAATAACTTTTGTTTTTTTGATTCGGTTTTGTTTCGTTAATTGTGAATGGAGTTAAAAATTGCTCATAAAGTAAAGTAATGATTGCTTGTTAGTGTTAAGTAAAAAATGTTTCGCCCACATTTCATTGTTATGCGGCGTGGTAACCATATTTATCGATTTTATGTCTTTTGAAGAAATGAACGATATATAAAAACAGTGCAACCGTTCAATGAATAAACAGTTTATACAGATTTTTATAAACATTTAATTTTGTTGTTATTGACACTTACTTAAGTGACAGAAGGGAAAATTCTGAAAATACTTTATTACTAGAACACATCTGTATTATTTATACTACCTCACCAACTCCTGCGTGTTATGATCAACATATTTATAGCATTTGCATCCAAACAAGAAGGAACTCCCGCTTATGCGATAAAAATAAAATTTTCGACGCCAAATTTAATTCCAAGCGCGAGCGACTCCTACACCGCAAAAAGCATTTTCATAGTCTATTGAAAAATGGTTCTTAGACAGTGCGAATAAAAATCAAATGCCAGCAAAAACGGCATTGCGTCGTAAGTGCACCTTGGCATGCACCCATGGTTACGGAAGAATGTCCGAAACGCAGCCTCAGCTGTCGGCGCCGCGAAATGCGATAATTGAGGTGAAAGAAACTGAAATATCGTGTAATTATATTCGGGCGTTTGTGGCTGACAATTTAAGCCGTCGCAAAAAGTTATCTGGTGTAAAGATTGACTGACGCAGGGCTGTCAATCTTGGAGGCTTTCATTTAAACCGCCCAGTGTTAAATTTCTTCAGTTGTGGCCGGATAAAAAAGTATACTTTATTATGGGCATTTCAGCAGCAGTGAGTGTGCAAAGCGTGAAATAAACGTCATATAAAGTTTTGTTCAAATATTTCCTCTGGGCATAACAAAAGTAAAGGGTTTAGATGCATAAAAACCAATATCTTTTGTAATTTATATGACGATTCCAAGTAAACACGAGTTATTCGACTGGATTTCAAACGAGCAAGTACCCACTCCTGATGGTAAGAGATCACCACCACCCATAAACATCTGCAACGCCAGGGGTATTGCAGATGCGTTGCCAACCTAGAGGCCTAAGATGGGATACCTCACGTGCCAGTAATTTCACCGGCTGTCTTACTCTCCACGCCGAAACACAACAGTGCAAGCACTGCTGCTTCACGGCAGGATTAGCGAGCAAGATGGTGGTAGCAATCCGAGCGAACCTTGCACAAGATCCTACCACCTGCAAAACCTGTGATGATTACTGCAAATCATCACATATATTTATGTCATTTCTGTGGACTACTTTTGTTTCTCATTCTATGTACGTGAAAGCCTAATAGAGGCTTCGGGCGACCAGAGGGCTGGCCACTATTTCGCACAGCGTATAAGTATCGCTATACACTGAGAAAATAAATCAAAAGTGAAATTTTACTAAACAATTTTATTACAAATATTTCTCTAACAAACTCTACTTGCTTTGGCATTCATCTACATACGTATAACCGTACAAAATTTCAAGTCAATGCAATTACTACATGAAGTGAGTGAAATTGGACTTGCAAGTATGAAGACAATTTACATACGCACCAACATGGCAAGGTAAGGTAATTCAGGTATTCAATATTTTTAATTAGCAAACTCTTAGGACCAGTAACTCGACCAAAAATGATGAATGGTCCATTTTCGTATTAATTAACTTCTTTCTTCTTTTATTAATTCTTTTGCGTCTAATGCGCCCAGGGAATAAAGCAAAATCACCAACATCTAGAATAATAAAGACCCTAATAAAACAAGTTACTTTTATTGAAATATCATGGACGTAAGCATTCCTAAGAACAAAAAAATTACAAGAAAATTGGGAATCTGACATATATAGGTTAATTCTATTTCTTCTCCTTATTTATAAAAGTTTCAAATCTTTTTGCAAAATTTTATAGAAATACATCTGGCGGAGCTAAATGTACAAAAGCTCAGATAATGACAAACGAATAATAACATAAGAGTTACAAGTTTTTATGAATTGTCTCAGGAAGTTTGTACCTATGTTAATAGAGTAAAAAAAAGTCGATAACAACCTTTTTCTTTTTTTGAAGCCAGTAAAAAAATATTTTAAGCTATATTTTGCCCGAAAATTAGCCTGCTTCCCGCGGGAACTTCGCACTTTGTCGGGACAAAAGTAGCCTATGTGGATGAGGGATAGCGTAGCTTTTTTATTTTGTGGATGAGGTTTCAAAATCAATTTCGTATTTTAGACCTCATTATTATATTTAGTCAAGAAGTCTAAATAAATCATCGAGATACGCCAAAGCAAACTCTTAAACGTCAGCTTTTACCAATCGGGTTTTAGCGCGAAGTATGAAACAACGATCATGTCCACAGAGAAACAGTAAAGAACTTGATTAATTGTCGTCTTAAATCGTACAAGAGCGGCTCTTTTAGTAGGAGATATGCGTTCAAGCGACACGGTTCTTGCATCCACTATGACGAGACGCCCACCATTCACTTTAGTACACAGCACCATCTATTTGGATAATAAAATTCCTAAATCTGATAATAAAATGGTAACATTATTGACAGTGTAACGTTTGATGCGAGGGTACCGACAGTATATTAAAAGTTATCAGAGTAATCAAATTTATTAGAGTATTTCCTAGCGACCTAAGTCAAGCAATAATTGATATGGACCTCCGCAAAGTAACGCCTGATTCAATAAATTTATTAGAGCCTAGGTAAAAAATAAGACACACTCACGTACTTATACGTACGTATAGTTAAGGTACGATGGATACAGAGATGTAATTAAATAATCTTCTAATAAATAAAGATACAAAACTTTTTTTTACTATTGTCTTGATTTATTTGACACAGATAAAAAGTGAGTATAAGAAAAGAAGACAGTTAATTTGTCTTCTTTTTCTTCCAAAGATTTTGAGTTTGCTTTTGTCATTAGTTTTCTTGATTTAATTGATATTTTTTCACAATGTACGTACTTAGTTAAAATAATCGTTAATTTCTGATTATACTATTGATAGAACACTCGTATCTTTGATATCGATTCGGATCCCGTAACGCCAGAATAAAAATATATTATCTTATAAATATTCTAATTCAGTACTGTTAAATTGCGTATTAAGATCTTATAAAGTAATCTATTGTTCCAAAAATTTTGATAAAGTCATTTCAATATAGGATAATTGACGGTAATTTATAATAGCACTGCATAGATAAATCTGATTAATCACTAGCCTGTGGAATTTTTAAATAAAATATATTTTTCCTTCTTACAATTGTCTTTCGTTTCATGTTCCAAGGAGGGAATTTATTTTATTGAATTAAATAACTTGTAAACTGTTCAAATACTTCAGTCGAGACGTATAAATGGATTTTGAATTTCTAGAGAGCCCTTAAAGGAATATACATTGTCGCTGGATAGTCCTCGACAAATTAAATTCATCGGCAGTTTCGCTGGCCTTAGTTACAAAAGACGTGACGTCAAACACTCGGCCAGGGTTTACCCGAATTGTTGTGTTGTACCCTGTTATTCGTTACCCTTACTACGTTCTTGTTTAAATCATTTAATAAATATAAGTAAGTACTAACATATTATTTTACAATGATAAAAAGTCTCAAGGATAGTAAGATTGGTTTTTTGGAATCTTTTTGTATTTTTTATTTCAATTCCAAATTTTTACTTTTACGGTCATCCCGTAAAACCACCACCACCATCAGTGGTGTAGCGGTATAGCACGCGGTACGGATTACCGAGGACCTGGGTTCGATTCCCAGTGATGGTCTTATTTTTCTGTTTTTTCTGTGCATCTATATTTCAGTTTGTATTTTCAATCTCAAGGATAGTGTAAAAACTGTACAGTCACCGGTTCAAATCACTACATTTTTAAAAAGAAAATCTTACCTAAATAAGGTATTTTTTCACTTTAAGGGGTTTATCCTTACTTAATATTTTCAATGCAAAAAATGTCTATCCGTCTGTTACCGACACGCTTAAAAGTCTAAACCAGTGTAAATGAATTTTAATATGAAGATAGTTTGAGACCCTAGGAAGGACATCATAGGATAGTTTTCATAGCGAAAAATTGCATACCTAGTTCCCGCGGGATAGCGTTAAACGAATTTCCCGCAGGTGGAGTCTCGTTTAAAAGCTAATAATTAATAATTGCAATTGATTCGGTACACAGATCTGTATCAGATAAGTTTATTATTAACTATTAAGTAAACCCCCCGTAACCCGTGGTTTTTAGGTTAGAATAACACCTCTCCATTTCTTCCGTCGATGTCGTAAGAGGCAACAAAGGATATAGGGTAAGGTATACCGTAGGCGACAGGCTAACAACCTGTCACTATTGTACCGTTTTTGTCAAACTTAAAACCTAACATTGCTAAGTGGCTCCGAAGCCTTAACGTTTCGTGTGCTCTGCCTACCCCATTTGGGAATACAGGCGTGATGTTTGTATGTGTGTGGTTAAGAAAACTTTCAAATATTACAAAATATGTTAACTTTTCGGAATACGTTCGCGAAAACTTGGTAGTAACTAAAACGAACCACCGACCGCAAGCGGGTCATTGAAGCCCTTTGATCCACCTCTCACCTGTCTTCCTCGAGCACTCCGATCTTTCGCAGACTAGACACTTCCTCGCCACTTAACCCAGCTTTTTGCGATGTTTACTTTGTACCTTGTGCACGAAAATGGCCAATACATTGCTTTCAGATTAACGGTAATCGTTCCTAGATCACAGTGTCTCTCGAACTAATTAGTAAACACTCGTGGATATGTTAAAAGCTTAATGTTAATCCGTTCGTTCCGGCTTCACTTGTTTTTCTATTGGATATTTTCTCAGCTCTTGGAACTACTAAGATGACAGAAATACTTTTATGAGCCACCCTAAATCAAAACATTGAATGATGACAACAGATGTTAAAAGTGAAGCAGCCTATTTAGTAAAGAGCCGTAAAAAACAAACTATCAAAAGCTCCCTAATGCTGTATGAAAGAAGCGTCATAACAATTTGACGATAATTTATTAATAACGCGCGCCCGTGATCACGAATACGTGAAAAAGGACGAGATTTTTTTTTTATAAAAATATTTTCGTGAATGAGCGCGGCCGATAAAAAGGTGTTTGTATTTTGTGGGTCCAGTACCGATTTGAATAATAATAGTGTTCGAAATTTATTTGATCATAAAACCTGCGAGTGTTACATTGGCTTGTGACAAAGGCGGTTTTATCGCTGTCGGTGAGCGGTCATAAATTGTGCTTCGGCTGTCAAAATAGTGTGCAGCGGGCCTTAGTCCAGGAGTGCCCGTGAGAGCTGCTAAGCAACGGCGACTATAAAAAGTGTATAAAAGGAAGGAAGTGTCAGCACTAACTCTACAATATAACAGTCAACAAGCCAAAATGGATATGTCTACTAAAATACCTATTAAATTGTAAGTTTCTGTAGCTGCGCAATGCATTGTGCATGTAATAGAACGTTGACAAAGTAAGTAGTATTTTCATACGACTTTATATTTTCATAGAATCAAACGGCTGTTCTATCAAAAGAGAGCTACCTAAAAATAATCTATAAAATTTGGAAAATCGCAAAATACGATTAAAATTTAAACTAATCAACTTCATTTGCCATAGGTATGAAACTTTTTGCATCTATTACCTTTAAGTACTTAGGTACTTATTAACCTGAGTTTAATATGACTACGCTCCATTAGCAAATCTTGTAGTAATAAATATCATTTTACTTTCTCAACAGGCCTTAGCTATCATAACAGTCAAATTATTTTCAGAATTTAAGATAAATTACTAATGATCTCTTACTTTTCTACCTACAGATACAACATGAATTATCCAAATGGAATAGCAAATCTATTAAAAAAACTCGTTGAGTTTTTTGCCGGATTCTTCTCAACAGAGGTTTTTTCCGAACTGGTGGTCGGTTTTTGAACATTCATAAGTGCTTGTTATAGCCTAAATTGAATAAAGTCACAAAATACCTCTTATTTGGTAAAATCTTCACTAATAAAATTCACCCAAATACATCAAATTTAACAAGCGATCAAGGGCTATCGAAGTCTAATCGTTAAAGTTTTATCGTTCGTTTTTGCATTCATATAGATTTATGGCCAATTGAAAAGTAATAAAAGTACTATGGCGCTACTATTCTTTACTACCACTTGCTTTAAGGTCCACAGATATTGGAAGCAGCAGCTGTTTTGGGCAGATTCTTAGCGATAAGAATGTGATTTATAAGTAAATCGGAGTATATACGGAAAGGGTGTATGTATGTATAACTCTTTATCCCACTATCCTACCAGTCCTACTAGTAATATTATACTTAAATGAGAAATGTTTGTGAAAACGTTTGAAAGTTTGGATGTTTGTTACTTAAACATGAAATAATATCTGAATCGATGATATTTGGTATGGATCGTTTAAGTGTTGGGTAATACATAGGGTAGTTTATATCCTATAAAATTAATATTACACGTCGACGCTTGCAAGGAGAAATTGACTAAGCGACATTTTTTTAAGATAGTGAGTTATACATGTCAATTTCTCCTTTCAAGCGTCGACATATAATATGAATCGTTTTTTATTTTTCGTATGAATAATGGTGTCTAATTTTGTTATGAATTACAGACACCTCAGTTATGAACATAAACACTTAGCAGTCGCAGCGCAGCAGCCAGCAGTCGCTTAAAAAAGGTTATGGACATAAATAAAAAAAAACTATTTATAAGATTTGTGTATCCTTGTGCACAGGGCCTTACATTGCGTTAAAATGTATGTTTTAAGTATCCAATTGGATAAAAACAAAAAAATTGCCGCAATAAACAATTTAATTCGGAGTAAAAGCTCCTAATTTAGCACTTTATGCATATCTTATGCCCCAGTGCCTTTGTTTCCCAATAAACAGTGGCCGTTCCCGGGTTTTCCTATTGCCGCTTTTTTATTATTACGAGCCACATTTACCTGCTACTGCTTGCTTCCGAACGCGGTTGGGGAAACGTATTCTGTGTTTGTTGCGAATAATAATATTCATTCTTTTTTTTACAACAAAAAATACACACATAGACGCGTTGATACAACTGTAACTACTTTGACGACCGGACGGCCAAGTGGTTAGAGAACCTGACTACGAAGCTTGAGATCCTGGGTTCGATTCCCGGCCGGGACAGATATTTCTATACATAATACGAATGTTTGTTCTCGAGTCTAGGATGTTAAATATGTATTTAAGTATGTATATATCTATATAAGTATGTTTATCCGTACCTACTTAAAGTATCCACACTCATAGTACAAGCTTTGCTTAGTTTAGGACTAGGTCAATTGGTGTCAAGTGTCCCATAATATTTATTTTATTTACTTTTTATTTTACTTTGTAAAGCATAGATTAACAGAAAAAGTGACAAGCGGTCATTAAAATAAAAAGTATATATATACATATGTAGTGGATATCTTATCGTACGGAACCCATGCGTTCGTGGAATGCAAGTTTGACTCGCACTTAGCTATTTAAAATTTTCTTAAAATCTCCAAATAATTGTACGCAAATTTCATTATTACCTCTCCTCATAAATATTATCTATGTTTATTTTAATTAAATATTTCAGCTCATTCGAAGATCACAAGAATCACCTACCCTTTGGAGCCTTCCGAATAAACTTGCAACTCCAGAAGTAAGTAAATATTTATATAACAAAAGTTTGCGGTAATTTTAAGTATGAATGACTTAATAACCAACAAAGCTACAACTGGCATCCTTCATAATATTGTCTCCCTGTTGCTTCAGATACACCGAAACAAAATTAGCCTTCTCGTAATAAATTCAAATCACGGCTCACCGTAATTTGAGCCTCCTTTTTACCAGGAGATATTCGCCGTGGAATCCTTAATTTGGTTTCACGTTATTGTTGTGGTTACTTCCGTTGTTATTTCCCGTTTTATTTTGGTAAATTTTGGTTTTGTATTGCACCTGATAAGGAGACTGTATTCTTAAAGAATAGGTTTATGCTCGCACAGGTAAATTGTGCAGTTTGCGATTGTACATGCAATTTTTAATAGTTATAATAAAATAAAATAAATATCATGGGACACTTGACACCAACTGACCTAGTCCCAAACTAAGGAAACTTGGAACTTTGGATACTAGGCAACGGATACGCATACTTATATTGATAAATACATACATAAAACATATACTAAACATCCAAGACCCGAGAAAAAAACATTCGTATTCATACAACTATCTGCCCCGGCCGGAGATCGAACCTGGGACCTCAAGCTTCGTAGCCAGGTTAGAGACCACTTAATCATCCGGTCGACTAACTAAACAGTTATAAAAATATAATCTCTCTCCATCGGAAGACAATTTTGCCAGTGTCGTCCAGTGAGTTTTACCGTTGCATGGTAAAAAAAGCTAGAAAACGAAATATGAGTGGATGGTGATTTTTTGCGACAGATATTTTGCGATATTTACGAACTAGTTTTCACCTTCAAATTCGCTCTTGTGAATCATTAGTTCTGAAGTTTGAATTCAAATTCCGTACCGTGGGTTCCAAAAAAATGGTGATCTAAACTTATAATCTGTGAAGAAAGTCCGTGCATTTTTCAGCAGTTGCCGGTCCAGTGAAATCCCGGGATTTCCCGGAATTTTTAGGAGCAAAGCCGCGGGCTAGGACTAGTGCCAAATATCCGCCAAACACTCCGTTCACAATAAATCATAATCAGCACTATCAAGCCCGTTCCCGAGTTAGTTACAATCAATAAATTAACAATAAGCTGAGACGAGAGCCCTGCGAGATGCATTAATCACACGGCTCCATTATGAACGCTGTTTGTTCTAACTTGCCAACTACGGAGTTCTAGCTTGTTCCTCTAGCACCGCTTGTATTCGTGCTTTACGTTTAAAATCATTTAACTTTATTTTAACTATCGACGCAAAAAGAGGGGTGATAAAAGTTTGACACCAATCTCTCTCTCTGTCTAGCTGTTCTGTCTGTCTATATTGGGCATCGTAGCTCTTTTTATTATTATGGTGGTCACGGTGAAAATTGGCGATGTAAATCAGTGCTATGTTTGCACATGTATAGGTAATACTTAACATCAGTGAACTGCAAGTTGTCTTTTAATCGCCTTGTGACAGATCTACAGTCCACGCTCCAAATTAATTGCAGAGAAATCCACAGCTGCTGATCGCCTCCTGTCAACTTTGATCTTTCATGCACGACAATAACACTAACTCAAGTTGTTGACTATCTTTACATATATGTATGTACGTATACAAAACAAAGTATCTAGCAAAGTATGTATGTGGTAGTGCAAAACAAAGTTGCTTCCTGCCACTGGCCCCTCTATGTAGATACCTACATATACGCTAAAACTACGCAACGGTTTTTATTCGGTTTTCGTTGATAGATAAAAAAGATTACAAAAAATTTAAGGTAAGACGTAAAGTACCTATATATGACTAGCGACGCGACCTGAATATACGCGGATGACGTTTTGGGAAAAGGGAGAGGAAAATGTAAAGTTACCGCTTTTGACTTGACCGTAGATTTTCTTTACTGTTTCGCCTTTGTTTTCAAAGTTACAATCTCATAGAGCCAAGGTAATAAATAAGGTAAATAATAAAAAAGTAGGGTAATATGTAAGGTAGGGCTATTAATGGTATTTTTTTTTGTAATATGAAACTTAGTTAATAAGTTACAATACAACAGATGTACCTGAGCTTTAGTAGCACTACAAAATCAATGCAAAAAGTGTAATAATGGTGCTCTGTACAAATCTACTAGTACTTTAAGGAATTGGTAGAACTTAATATGGAATGGAGATTGTAACTATTCCATACCAACATTGTTCTACAAGCTGCCGAATAAGTAATTACTTAGGAGACTTGATTACAGACTACTCAAGTTCCGAAAGTTAGCAAATGGAATTTTAGTTTTCTGTTTGTAACTACTATGATTAGTAAATAAAAAGATAACTATGAACTAAAATAATTTCTTTGCTCACCCGCGACCTTATCACAGCTAAGTTTATGCAAGATATGCATGTTCATAAGGTCGCGCATGAGCAAAGAAATTCTTTTAGTTCATTGATATACCTCCGCTAAGTAATACCTGATTCAATAAATTACTTAAAGAGATAACTACTTTACTAAAATTAAGTAAAATGTTTTCCGAATTTCTTAATATTAATTTATCATAAATTATTCTGAATTGCTAAAACTAAACTATCCTACTGCATTCTGTCAGGTGACATTTGAAAAGTCCTGAAAACAGCACCGTTTCATAATAATTATACCAAAAGTTGTAATGACAAATTAAATTAAAGGATACGAGGGTACAGAGAAATTTAGATGTGCCTAAAACATCGAATTGAAACATCAAAGAGAATCGACAAAACCGCAAAGTCAAAGTTGGTTCCAATATAAGTGTTAGGCACCGAGTGTGTATAGCCAAGTTCATGTTATATATGTTGAACACTACACGCGAGGGATGGTCAACACGTGACAAGCATGATAAATGAGGAGTTCGGGATCATGCCTCCAGGGACTCCTTTTGGCTTCGAGGGAAGATTTAGGAAAAAACATTGCAACCTACAGAAACTCTCCACCCAAAAAAACACCCTACAAACTAGATAACAGGAGCGTATTTCCTTTTAGAGGAAAGTATGTTTCAGCTACGTAAAAATACTTAAGCTACTTCGAATTAATATTGCAAAAAGTAGCTGTAAGGGTGCCTGTGGTAAGCCAATTTGTGTTCTGTGTCTGTGTTGTTTCAGTTCGGATTGGTGAATTACGTATTGCGGTTGCAGTCGGTGGAAAATGTTAGCCGTGAAAAGCCAGACAGCGAATTTTAATGTGGATTTCAAGACTGAAGGGAAGGATGGGGTAGCAAGTTTTTACCTCCAAGAAATGTAGAAGGTTAAAAAAAGTTTTTTCTTCACCGGTGTAAATTTTTCTTTATTTAATTTTTTTTATATTAGAAGTAACAATACGTTAAAAATTAGAACGCAGACTTGCCGTACGTAGAATACTGCTCAGTTCATTGCACCTTAGTATTGGTTTAGCTGTTTAATGTTTGAGGACAAACCCATAAACTCGATGCTGCCTGACAGAAACACTTGACTGTATGCACATATTGCAGTCGCAAGTGACAAGTCTGCTTGCAAGACAAACGCAGCCCATAAAGTTGGGGGGTTTCAAATGAGCTGTTTCTCATGTATTTAAATTGCTGGGAAAGGAAAACTTAGACTTGTGCATTTGGTAACGAACTCCTTAAGAAGTTTTTCAAACTACCGCGACCTACATAACTATTAGTACTTATACTAGGCAAATAATCATACAGATAAACGCATACCTTTTTAATTATATATTAAACATTTAAGACTCGAGTGGAAATATTCGTATTTTCATATAAATATCTACCCCAATCGGATCGTATCTAGTTCATTAACCACTAGGCCAATAGATAAAAATAATTATCCGGGCACGTAACTCTAATTTTTTTGAAACTCATGTGCGAATTTGCATTTGAAATTTACCACGAGCCATACGGTGAAGGAAAACATTGTGACGAAACCTGCAACCTGGTTATTATTTAATGGTGTGTGTGAAGCTCCCAATCCGCACTGGGCCCGCGTGGGAATTTTTTAATCTGCCTTGGCAATACCAGTAATATTTTCTGGTTTAAGATGGCTTTCTAATACTATCAATGCCCAATTCAATTCTAATCTAAAGACATTAAAAATAAAATATGAAAACAGGATTGATATTTATTAGAGATTACATACGAGTTCAAAACGTGGTTTACGAGGTCCTTGCATCCTGGTCGATCGGATCGTTCAGGACACGAGGCGGTTAGTCATTTCTACTGCGTGATCTCGATCAATACGATGTTCTCGAGATTATCTGGCAGTAAGTATAAGCACCTCAGTGTAAAGTCTAGTCTCATATCTAATACTGCTCGTTGGGATTCCAGGCGTGTTTCTCTTAAGGCTGTGTTTGGTCATGACGGGGAAAAGTGACCGATACCAGTTTATTTGGAATATTTTAGTATACTCAGATGCTGGTTGGTGAGTTATTTTATGATATTTACTCTATGTTTGTTCCTCTCTGCAATGAAAACGAGTTTCGTTTAATACAGACGTGATTGTTATCAAGACATACTTTGAATATTTTGTGTATTGTATGTGCCCATTATTCATGTTGGAAATAAGAGCAATAAATTAAATATGAGGAAATATAATGGAACACAAATTTACTTTTTTTTTTCTATGTAATCTGTCATTTTAAATAAATGCTAATGATTTAAAATTATAAGTAGGTACTTATAGCAATCATGACTATAGTGCCGTAGCAAGCCGACTAGGTTGCGTAAATTTATTGTGTGGCGTCAGTGCTGATATTATATATGACAATGTTTTTATACACTAAGTATGAGGTTTCGTCCATCTTCTCGTATCTATCTGTCTATTGCAGCCCTTATAGCGCCCGTCTTTGGACATAGTCCTCCTCTCTACTTTTCCAGTCTTGCCTATCCACTGCCACTCGCATCCAGTTTACGGCGGCTTGCTGCCAGATATCGTCTGTCCACCTTTTGGTTGTCGTCCTCTACGTTAGCACGGGGTCTCCACTTCACTACTTTCCTCGCCCAACGATTGTTGGCCATTCTAGCAGTGTCCTGCCCATCTCCACGTTCAGCAATCGATTCGATCTGAGGTGAGGTGAGGTTTCGTATCTGATGATAAATTAACCTCAAGCTTCTCTCGCTCTCTGGATTTTTTTAATGAAAATGTTCACTCCACGCTGCTAAAGTATAAACTTATATCTACAGTGTATTTCAGACGGAGGCCATAGGAAGATTTTATAAACAAAGTGGATGGGATTTTCTTAGGAATCAAACTGATGCCTTTTGCTTCAAGCTTCGTCTTAGGAATAACGCAGCCTTAAATCATTTATTAGTTCAGGCGTTGATTTCCATACTATTGAACTAAAATCTTTCACTCCGTGAACATAACTGACAGTTTCGTCTATGAGACCCGTATGTTTTATATCGTGGCATTATTCCGATTCTGGACTGATTTAGCTTAAATTTAGTATACAGATAGTTAAAATAACTCATAGGTTATATTTTTTTTCTTCGATATTTCATCGGGTACTTAAATAAGATTTTTTTCGAATGTTCTTCGTACGACGTTAATGAAGACCACGTTGTACATAATCTTTGGGAATTTAATTTCATTAGCACCAGTTTCAATTAAGCTTCCAGGCTTTATGACTCACGCAAGTAAAGCCAGTAAATGCTAGTAAGAATCATAAACAGAAAGAAAAACCGGCCAAGAGCGTGTGGGACACGCCCGAAATAGGGTTCCGTAGCCATTACGAAAAAAATAAGTAATATTTTTCTAAGGATTTTGTACCATATTTCAAATTTAGGTATATTTTATACATTAGGCTGCTATTTACTCTTAAACTACTAACATTTCTCAAGAAAACTTAACCGTTATAGTTTTTCTTGTAAGTTTGATATAGGTACTTACTACCATCCTGAATTTTTTAGCTCGATTTTAGTGAAAATTTGCACTTTAAAGTTGAATATTTCGCAAACACATCACTGAATCGAAAAATCGTTTTAAAATAC
Organism: Choristoneura fumiferana; assembly: GCF_025370935.1. Taxonomy (NCBI): domain Eukaryota; kingdom Metazoa; phylum Arthropoda; class Insecta; order Lepidoptera; family Tortricidae; genus Choristoneura; species Choristoneura fumiferana. Next base: position 12,225,998 of record NC_133487.1, on the reverse strand, counting down.
CTATCCAACGATACCCCACACTACAAGATTGGATGAGAAAAAAAATCACTCACACTTTACGTCTATGGGAGGTACTCTAAAAAAAAATTTTTTTTTTATTGTACCATTTTGTCGACATAATTTACATAAATATTCGTGCAAAATTACAGCTTTCTAGCATTGATAGTCCCTGAGCAAAGCCGCGGACAGACAGACAGACAGACATGGCGAAACTACTAAAAACTAAAAAGCGAGGCCGTTTGTAGCTCGGACACAGCCTTAGCATACGACTATATATACGAATAGAAGCTATCACTTGAAAATATAGGCTCTGCAGGCAATGGGCTCAATAGCTGTGGATGAGTGGACGACCGTTATCAGGACTTTATACGATCCTTTTGGCAGTCGATGCGCGACGGAAATTCTACTCACATTCACAAGACTTCGGTCCCATCATTTTATTTGACTGAAAATAAAATGTTCAGTAATGATTTCAGAAAAAAAAAACAGGCACAATTTAGCGTAGATTCAGCATAAGTGAAATGTTTTTCTTCAACATAAACACTAATGCTCCACTCATCCACTGACTCACCTGATGACTGGTAGAGGTTTCTTATGAGATAAGTTAATCTTTGTACGTGTATCTCAACAATACAATGCAACACAAACACTCATACCATAACATTGTGGTTACAAAGCATTACAATGTATGTCCGTGGTATCGTAGCTCCTAAACGTATGCTAGCAACTGGAGGTCCATGGTCCCCCATAACCCACCTCCCGGTCTAACAGTGGACGTCCTACAACTGATATGATGACGATAATTACCTCGTTACTACGTGACATAGAAGCGACACTCGCGTTTAGCAACTACTGTATTCCCATACAAGACTGCTCACCACCAGCAGTGTTGTAGCAATCACACAATACATTCTCGAGTGACAACACAAAGAATAGAACTAAAATAAATATAAATATAAATATCACGGGACACTTTACACCAATTGACCTAGTCCCAAACTAAGCAAAGCTTGTAGATTAATAGGCAACGGATAAACTACTTACTTAATGTTTCCAGATCAAGCCAACATCATAGTCATTACAATTATATTTTGCAGAAATCCTGCAGAAAGCAATAAAACCCCAAGAAAACTTAAATGAACTTGCATTAAGTAGTTACGCGAAGTTTACTACGGTTTCCCTAACTAATCTGAGTAACATTTACCCTTTAGTTCTCTAATCTTATACTTAATGTAAATCAGACATGCGATGTCTAACCTTAGAATAACGGCCCGACCTATCTCTAATCCTTCAAAAGTAGGCACTTCATAACAATAACCTAATCGCTCTTAATTGCGGTTCGTCAACGAAGCCAAGAGTCCAATAATCAAAAAGGGACTTTTTCATAAGACGAACCCTTTCAAAATGTCTCGAAAAAAAATATCTTTGCATTCTAGGGCGTCGCGTCCGGTGGCCCCGTCCGCGGTTGATTGCGTTCAAGCCGTGAATAATGCCCACTTTGTACCCAATAAAAGTTTTCTTCCCTTCGCTAGATATTGGAAACAATGGCTTTGATTCTCAATTTTCCCGGCGCGCTCGGCGCGGGCGGCGGAAACGGTCCGGATTATAACGTTCTTTTGATTTCAGGCTAAACGTGATACCGTTCCAAATAAGGACGCTTTGTTTTGTGGATTTACGTAAATAAAAGTTATCGTAACTTTTTGTGGCGACAGGCTACCTTAGGTATGTAAATACCTACTCGAAAGGTTTTCATAGCAATAACTAGATTTGCCAATTCGATAAAACCATAAATAATAAAATGACAGTATAAGTACCTATATTTTTAGAAATGGTTATTGATACCACATTCAATTATTTTCAGATATCAATGGGGAATGGATGAAAATTTTAGAAACGCTTGAAACTTTTTTTATCGATAGGAATAACCTTTCTAATTAACAGAAAAAAATATCAGATTTTTAAGTAGCATCAATTAATTAATAAAAATTAATGAGTTTTCTTTACCGCCAAATTACGACAGTCCGGTCGGTTACGTTAGAGTGTCACCTGTCAAAACGATCGAGTCAAAGACACATAAATTCTTTTTTAATGTTTTATATTCTGGACTATGAAACAACCCGTAACCGACCGGACTGTCGTAATTTGGCAGTAAAGAAAACTCTTTATTTTTTTTTAAATTAATTGATGCTACTTAAAAATCTGATATTTTTTTCTGTTAATTAGAATGGTTAGTCCTATTGATATAAAAAGTTTCAAGCGTTTCTAAATTTTCAGACATTCCCCATTGAAGCTATGGTTTTTTTATCTCGTCAGTGATAAAAACTGGTTTCATAGGTATTAAAAGAATATAAATTCAGTTAAAATCATATTTTTGTCTAAAAACCTTTTACTTGCGCGGTATAAACACAACACAATCTTAATTACAAAACCGTCCGTCGTTACCGGTCGATTTAACACTAGCTATCCTCAAATTAGACAAAGACGGTATTAATACGAAAAGCATTAAATTGAGATAAGAATTACAGCAGATTGGGTGGGGCCCTTCGGGTGGTACAGTCACGTCTAAAAGTATGTATACACAAAAAATATTGAAAAATATGTAGCCACACATTTTCATCATAAATATGTATCTATTACTGACACCAAAAAATTGTATTCATTAAACTGTTTCAGTATTATGTAATCACAAAATGCTTCAGAAAGTTGCATACTTAAATAAATTCCATTTAAATGTATCCACCTCGTAGGCAAAAATAAGTATACATGAATGGGTTCCATATACATATAACCACACCAATTTGGTAAATATTTGTATACGCCGTTTGATTCATAAATATGTATCCAGACTGCAACAACAAACCTTGTCTGACTGGCATAGAATCGTAAGTTGTATATTTAACTGATTTGACAATTCACGAAAACAGTGCGGACTTGTCACTGCATACGTCTATCTCACGATTATTCTATGACGCACTTGACAGTCCTTAGATTGAATTGACTTGTAAATATTGAGTATTTCAGTTTAGGGTCATTCTCAGAAAGGTGCACTAAGCATTTTTTGTTTTTATTTTAATTATATTGTTAATTGTTAGTGGTAGAGCCGCACTGTAGCCAGTTCTTGGTTTGCAGTACGAATGGGCGGGCTATATATAATATATCTTGGGTATCATCGATTACGATAGCTGTAATTTTTTTAAAACACAATGAATATAAAGAATTGACAACAAGAGACATCATTTGCACTTGTCCACACTTCCAACACTTCACATTAAAGTGAATAGATAAGAGATGTATAGACTAAAGATAGAAAACACTACCTATTTGTAACTTCAGATAGGTTATATGTATATTATAAAAGAAAGTCACTGGCTTCATGGAAGAACTTCATTTTAAAATCAATTACTTACATATACTTATACTGTCTTCTATAATTAAAATAACAATGATTAAAGATTGCAAATTATAGATGCTTCAGTGGATCTGTCCTCAGTGGATGACCCGAACAACTTGATCGCTTTGGCTTAGTCGATATTAATGACCACTCTGGACGTTTCCAAGTATTTGGTGATCTTGATGGTGTATAAAAAATTAAATATATCCATACCAAATTTCATCCAGCTCACTCCAGTCAGTTCATCCCCCATTTTCTCCCCTTAAGGGTTGCTTTTGGAGATAAAAACTAAGTACCCTATGTTCAGCCCCTTGACAGTCGAAACCAGTCGGTTTCGACGTGATACCGGAACAGACAGAGTTACTTTCAATTCATCACTCCATAGTATAAAACAAAGTCGCTTTTTTTGTCTGTACGCTTAAATCTTTCAAACTACGCAACGAATTTTGATGCGGTTTTCACAAATAAATAGTGTGATTCACGGTGTCTATGTATACCGTAACCGTGTTGTGCCGGAACGGGTCACCAGTATATAATATTATTTTAATGGAGTACGGATTCGTAGTATGTATGTCCCTGCCCGCATGCAGGTTACGAAAGAGACAAAACAGTAATTCTTCAAAACGAATCAAAATATCAAATCGTGTTTACATATTTATGAATCAAACGGCGTATACAAATATTTGCCAAATTGGTGTGGTTATATGTATATGGAACCCATTCATGTATACTTATTTTTGCCTACGAGGTGGATACATTTAAATGGAATTTATTTAAGTATGCAACTTTCTGAAGCATTTTGTGATTACATAATACTGAAAAAGTTTAATGAATACAATTTTTTGGTGTCAGTAATAGATAAATATTTTTGATACAATGTATGACTACATATTTATGCAACCTTGTTTTTGTATACATATTTTTAGACGTGACTGTATTAGCCCGTAAGTCCTGATAAGTGAGGGGCCGATTGTTTGCAGTGAGTTTCAAAGATTAAAGGAGAAAGAGGATACGTTCGGTTCGAATGGACAAATTACTTACAGCTTTGTTGATTTTTTTTTTATTTTATAAAGTAAAGAAAGAAAGAAAGAAAGAAAATAATTTATTTATAACAGCAATGACACATAATTAGTAAATATAACAAAAGAAGTGTTGCCGCTATAAAAAGGTCCCGGCTCAGCATATCGCTGGTTGAAAACCAGCACTGGTCTTCCGCCGGGCCACAGGAGAGTGAAATTACGGAAAGTCACACAAAACAAAACAAATACAAAAATAGCTACCCTAATAGCTAAGTAGGTAACCTTATTTTTAGACCTGCTTTTTGTTTTTAAAAGGATTTGATGTAGGTTACTTGTAAGCATAAGCAACTTGACGATTAGTATAGTTTCTACTTTTTTGTTTATATATGTACGTAGCTAAGAGCACTAGCTTATAACATAGTAATTTTAAAACTGTCGGATATGAAATAAGAAAAAATCTTTAAAATATGTTGCTTATGCGGCTTTGCCTACTGTTGAACATACAATATGGTTTTAAATGTCAAATGCTGAAAAAAGACATATCAATCTAGCCTTTTTTGGCCTTTATTGTTAATTACTTTTGCTATTACGATCTTGCTCTTTACCTACTGGTAATTTGTAGATACTGTCTCATCTCACGCAAAGCTCAATATTTTCTGCTCATTGACACCATATTCATTTATTTATCCATCCGTATAGAGGGTAGTAGGGTGTCGGTGTCGTTAGTAATTGCAACGCCGGCGGCAACCGGTTTGTCGTTCGACAATCAACACGGAACGTGACACGAAATCCGATACGAGATAGACCGGCGTAATGATCATCGGACATCGGCCAATCACGTGGCGATTTCAGCTTGTAATCTATGATAATGACCTGCGGAACGCTTTGGCCTCGATGGCGGCTGAAAACTGCCTGCGGTACCTTCAGATACTTTAGATTTAGATAGCACGCCCAATGAACATTTGAACACCTTACAGGGCCTTCTAATTTCTTCGAATTTTAGCAATGTTTGCCGTTTTGGATCAAATCTCGCAACTAAAATTTCACACAATTCCAGTGGTCTACAGTCTTGAAAATTTTTGAACATGATTACGTTTAGATTTAAAACAATTTGAGTACAGTGTGCAAAAATAAACTGTGTTGTGAATTAATCCTTCACCGAAACTTATTTCAGCGAAGGTTTTCTAATCCAGACACTGGTACCGAAGAGGTAAAGCAAATTTTTATTAAATGAGCAATATAGTTCAGAAAAAGCTCTTGGAATATTTTACGTACATGAAGTAGGTACTTACGTACCTATATTATTCTATGAAATTTAAATTAACCAACGAGAACCTTGTGAAAACAAGTAAAAATATAATTTTAACATTATATTTTAGCAAGTGGAGCTCACTTAATTTCCGTATTATAAGCACAAAATAAATATTTTCACTGTATTAAAAACGTTTACACAAGAGATATTGCTCAAACGAGCGCTGCTTCATATTAAGTTGACTTTGTCAGACACCCCGGGCTATAGGCAGGAGTCTAATATTATAATTTCATCAAATCCATTTAATAAGTTTATCACTTAAGACGCGGCATAAAAATTTCGGTATAAAGCTTGAATTTGGGCACGAAGGTTAAATTTAGGTATACTTATTTTATTCTTTAGCAATGCCGGAAATGGTTGGCCTAACCCTACGGTTGCACTTTATGATTCAGTTTGATGTTCTTAAAACAAATATAATGTTTCCTCATAATCACCGGACAACTTTGGTTAAGTCAGTTCTTGGGTTTTAAATTTTTTGAAGCCAAGATTCTCTAACGAAAAACTACACAGCATGAGCAAAGTTTGACCTCTCTCGTACGCCTAAGCACCAAGCGGGATAGAATTTCGTTATATGTATATAAAATATATTATAGCGTCCGTATATTAAACCGTGCCGACTGGATACGGACACTAGACAGAAAGTTTAAGACACAATTGTGATTTTCCGATAGCAAAACTAAGGAGTCACTAGCTTCTGTCACTGGAAATACAACGTTCCACTCATTAAAATTAACAAAGCAGTTCTTAAGTTACGAGTAATTTCACAGATAATTATAATTTCCACAGTGAAAACGCTTCCTAATAATACGAGACGGTACGAATAAAGAGACCATTTCGGCGTCTCTCTGTTTACGTTACATTATTATAAAATTCAACATAACGGCCTCGTTACTCCAGCCGAGTACTGGGATCGTAAAAACTTTACCTTACCTTTAAAATATTCAGTTATTATTAAATTTTCTCTAATTTTTCTCGTCGAGAGATAGTAATTATAATTTTGAGTGCGATGGGAAAATTAGCTAGGTATTATGTTTAACAATAGTTATTTACAGAGGCAAATGGGGAAAGATGGTTTTTAGGGAAGAAAAATTCTGTTTTATTTGTGATTAAGTTCTGAGCGGTGAAAAAAATGGAACAATTTTGCGGTTCAAATACGATGTGGACGTTTTGGAAGTAGGTGATACTTACAAAAAGTCATACCAAATAAACAATCAAACGATCGCAACAACCTATCTGCATCTATTAAAAGTGAAACGTGAATAATTCAACTCAGAGCCTAAATCACAGGTAAGTAATTGAAACCCGAAATTCGTCAGCTATATTCCTTGAGGATGATAAAGATGCACAACGAACGAGTTGTCCGAAATTCCAACTTACAGTAAAGAGAGAGAACCAATTTTTATATTCTTTCTTGAGAGCGAAGCCGCGGTATAAAGCATCAGCTGTATCACCAGTGGACATAAGAAAAAGAAAAATGTATACAGCTCATTTATGTATATGACTTTCGTCTAGTCTAAGGTATAATTAAAAACTCTTTACTTACATACAAGTTAATACCTACATAAACCCTTTTGCAATAATTAACCCGTGAAAACAGTGGCCGGGCCGGCGAGTCAACAAATCGGCCGACCACCCGTATCCGCTACATGTTTGTTTACACCGGCCTACGTTACCTACTGCACAAAGTCATCCATAAACGACGCCCAAAAATAGCAAAAAGCGCCACCTTCTCAAACAGTTTGAGTAATTGATATTACTAACTCTATACAGTACCTACCTACACACACTTGTTAAAAAATAACAATATGACGGATAAGTCGGATAACTCGTTGTACAGTAGCGTTACTGAGCCGATGTACTCATTAGTACGGCGTCTGGTTAAAACTTTACTCACATCATCTAATACCACATGAGAACAAGAAAAATGCCATAAACCACACCTAAGCTACGTAAAAAAAACTGTATTAATTTCATGGACCGTATTGATACTCGTAATGGCCGTCCGAATTTGTTTATTGGATCAAAAATTCACATGCTTCGATGTCATTGTCCGGAACTGCCTGACCACAAAAAACCGAATGATAGATTCCTATTAACCCAGTCAATGGCACCCAGGCAGGCTTGTTTTTTTTTACATAACTTTGGGTAGTTAAGAATTTGTACTCATCCTTAACCGTTGGGGAGAAAGGTTCTCCCCTGGGTGGATCGACGATATCGTAAGAGTTGCGGGCAACCAATGGATGCAGGGGACAAGTTGTCTTTTATTCTGACGTTCTAAGGGTTCTAAACTTACCTACGTTTGGACGTTTTTCGGCTGATGTTGATGGTGGTTTGTCTTCATGTTGTATTCTATGACGGAAGTAAACTCGCAATCAGATCCTGTACTATGTTTATACTGTTACAATTAACTGAACCAGACGTCTACTGACTTTCGATACAGTTACGACTTCCTCAACAAATATGAAGCTATTTTAGTTTGTTTAATACATAACGGAAATACTCGGTCCGTGCATTGCCCAGTCTTAGAATAGGATGGACCCATCTCTTCCCATGGGTGTCTAGGCGACTAAGGGACCTAGGTGAGAGTGGGCAGTAGCGTTCTGTGTTGTTAACTTCGAACTGCGGTGTGAAAATAGAGTTTGGCTAATGAAAGCTGAATCCAGCTATTATTTGAGTGGCAACATTATTCAAATGCCATGGGCAAACAGACCAAAAAGTATAAGAAAACAGACACTTGAGCTTGTACTATTATCAATTTTGTGACTTGTTGAGTTTAATACCTACGTGTGTTAAAATAGAGTTTTTTGGAAATTTACTGCTGAAACATGGGCAAAACAATCAAAAGTGGTGTGCCACAGATTATTTTAACCATGATAAGCAAATTCAAACAAAAACAAGCAACAACAGAGACAACAGAAAAACCGGCCAAGAGCTTGTCGGACACGCCCAAAATTGGGTTCCGTAGCCATTACGAAAAAAATAAGTAATATTTTTCTAAGGATTTCGTATTTTATACGGAATCTTCCAAGTTTAGGAATATTATATACCTTAGGCTGCTATTTACTCTTAAACTACTAATAATTCTCAAGCAAACTTATCCGTTACAGTTTTTCTTGAAAGTTTGATATACTATTACTACCATTCTGAATTTTCCAAATTTTTCCACCCACCGGTTTAGATTTTAGAGGGGGGGACGCTCGATTTTAATAAAAATTTGCACTTTAAAGTTGAATATTTTGCAAACAAATCACTGAATCGAAAAATCGTGCAACCCCCTAATGATTTTAAAAGACCTATCCAACGCTACTCCACACTATAAGGTTGGATGAGAAGAAAAAAATCACCCCCACTTTACGTCTATGGGAGGTACACTAAAAAATTTTTTTTTTGATATTTTTATTGTACTATTTTGTCGGCATAGTTTACATACATATTCTTGCGAAATTACAGCTTTCTAGCATTGATAGTCCCTGAGCAAAGCCGCGGACGGACAGACAGACAGACATGGCGAAACTATAAGGGTTCCGTTTTTGCCATTTTGGCTCCGGAACCCTAAAAAGAGTGTTTAGATGCGGTGACCGAATTTGTAGGTTAGTGGCATGGCAAAATATTTTGATACTAATATCCCTTTCAGAACTGGTCAATACAATTGTGGTTTCTAAGATTCATTTTTCTCAAAAATATTTTTATTAACAAAAAGTTTCAACACATCGTTTTAAATAATTACTTATTTTCCAATAGGCATGCGATAGACAAAGAAGCATAAAGTAGGCACGATTCTTATGCCTAATCATCACTTTTGTACGGCAGAGAAGCTTCTGTACTTGTACTATTACTTATTCTATGGTGATAATACCATCTGCATTTTTTTTTTAATTTGCCGCGGTTTTGCAGGTTATCTTTCACTAGCCAGACTATAATGCGGCTGGGGAAACCACCACATCATTTTCCCAAGAAGTTTCACTATTCCTTAACGACAACCATGACCATTCTTTCAAGACTACTTAGAAGGAGAAGGAAACACTCGGTATGCGACTTGGAAAAGTTGGAAAGTCTAAAAAGAAAAAAAAACCGGCAAACCTTTTGCAGAATGAAATCATAAAAGTCATCAATACAAGTTTGCGACGGTACGAGTAGATGCATGGTACTTTTTACTTTATTTCTCCCAAGTATTCAATTGCCTGTATTTAAAGTAAAATAATCTCAACGTGTCAGTAAATTATAAGTATATCACGATTCAATTACAATGATCAAGGGCACCCTTACAGTGTATAACAAGCTCACACAAGGGAGACTGTAATTTTGTTCAAATAAAATTAGGTGTATGTATTGTTTGCCACGCCCGCATGTGGGCTAGGCCACCGAATTTTCCACTTCGCAAAACACTTTGTGATTTGGCCAACAAATAAAAATGAAAACTATTTCGAATTTACATACAAATAAAGTAGACAATGGCAATATAAATAAATGCGTGATTGAATCTAGACTGGGTGTTGTTGAATAAGTTTATCGTGGTGTGTTAAATCAAATTAAAGAAGCTTAGTTTCTTGTCGAATCAATCAAAGCCATTAGAGTGTGTTACTGTACGTAATATGTGTATATGTAAATGAATAGTTATCCTCGTTATTTGAACTAAAATCCGAAAACGCACGTTTATAAAATTTATCGCGATAAAGGCATCTGCACGATTTTAAAATTACCCATCGACAAAAAATGTTAAGTAGGTAGGTATTCAATCATCGAAAAAATGTTAAGTAGGTAGGTATTCATTCATCGAATACAAAAAAAAAAACATATCGAACAAGCTTTCAGATTTACAACCCTCGCAGGTCCAACAACGAATGTATCATTGTTTATAATGACTGTTTAATTAAATTCATTAGTATTAATTCGGTACACAATGTAACTTAATTTGTTCTAGTTTGTCGAAAATGTAGTAAATTAAATTATCCGGAGTTCAATACGAACTAATTACAGGCGCTTCATTAGGGGCTTTTGGCAAATGGTTGTACATTTCGTCGTTTTTGAAACGATAAATGAGCGTCAATTTTCTTTCGCTATAAACTATACAAATTTGTAAAAACCTTATCCTGTTTTCCAAAAATATTGTTTAATTATTTAATGTTTATTTGGGCAAAAAAGGTACAGTGTAAAAAACTTAGAAAATAACACTTTAATTAAACACTGACCAGCAAATGTGCCACTATTAAATAATACAGTAGAGTAACACGTACAATATATATATACATATATATATATATATATATATATATATATATATATATGTCGACGCAAGACCTACAAATGTGTTAAGTTTACTTTGATTTTGACTTTGAGTTGATTTTTCTGAATATAAGTGTACTTATTTGGCAAGCTGAATATGAACAAGTGTCTTAACTAAAATATAAACTGTTAAAATCCCATTTTATTTAGATTCCTGATTTAAAAACTAGCACTTGTTCATATTCCCTTGATGAATCTAGTTTTTAGTATAAGCGCCTAGCTGATTAGATTACATTGATATTGAGGAGAGAAGCTATGTTGCTGTTACCGGCTACAAGGCGTTACTTTTCGTAAGATTTAAAACTTTTAATTAATTTAAAATAATTAAACTTTTAACATTGTTTCTAAAATTGTCAACGAATTAAAATTTACTAACTGTTTCTTTTAAATCACATCTTGATTATGAAAAAGAAAATAAGTAAGTCAATTGACTTAAGAATGTCATTGTTAGTTAAATTGTGATTAAGTGAGCCAGGACACATTCTTTCACGGGCCTCTGTGGAGGCAAGACATATCCTGTAAGTACGTTTTGCAAATATTTAGAGTTAAGATTTAGACCTAAGATTTAGATTTGGACTTTTAAGATTTCTCTACTTCATTTATTTGTACTTTTGTTGTATTGCAATAAATATTTGTGCACTGGTTTTTATCTTTTGCAAATGAGTGAACCTAACGATGGAGGTGGTGACGTCAGATCTACTGATGTCACCATTCCCATCAACCCAGCTGGTCAACCCCCGCCGTTATCAGAAGAGGGGCTACCACGCACCTCTGCTCCTCCATCCGGGTCAACTAATGACGATCAAATTAACGAACTAAAAATACTGTTGAACAAGTTCGAACATTTGTTCATCCGCGGCTACCCCCATACACGAGTTAATACCGGTGAGCTGGAGATACGCCTGAAGGATGAAAACAAATGTGTCGAACGCAGACCATATAGACTGAGTCCGGTCGAGCGAGAAAAAGTCCGAAATATCGTCTCTGAGTTGCTTGAGCATGAAATTATCCGTGAAAGCAAATCTCCCTTTTCCAGTCCAATAATATTGGTCAAAAAGAAAAATGGAGAAGATCGCATGTGTGTGGACTTCCGTGAATTAAACAGGAACACGTTAAGAGATCACTATCCGTTGCCCATAATCTCCGATCAAATAGATCAGCTTGCTGGGGGTACTTACTTTTCAACGTTTGACATGGCAGCGGGGTTCCACCAGATACCCATATCGGAGGGATCTATCGAAAAAACTGCTTTTGTCACTCCAGACGGTTTATACGAGTACCTAACCATGCCTTTTGGACTGAGTAATGCGGTATCTGTTTATCAACGGTGCATAAATAGAGCACTCTCGCATTTATTGACCTCAGCGGAACAGGTTTGTCAGGTCTACGTCGATGACGTTTTGTCTAAATGTAAGGAATTCGCTGAGGGACTTTCTCACATCGAACGGATATTGATTGCCTTACAAAAGGCCGGGTTTTCGATTAATGTAGACAAAACTGCCTTTTTTAAACGCTCCATTGAATATTTGGGCAATATCATAGCAGACGGACAAGTAAGTCCAAGTCCAAGAAAGGTGGAGGCTTTAATAAAGGCACCTGTACCGAAAACAGTCAAACAAGTGCGACAGTTTAATGGCTTAGCCGGATATTTTCGGCGTTTCATTCCCAATTTCTCTCGTGTGATGGCACCTCTGTATGAATTAACAAAAAACGACGCGAAATGGGAATGGAACGAGCGACACGACGAAGCACGAAACTATATTCTCCAACGCTTGTCTACTGCGCCTACCCTTACGCTATTTCAGGAAGACTCCCCCATCGAGCTTTACACGGACGCAAGCAGCATTGGCTACGGAGCAGTGCTAACCCAGATCATCGACAATCGCCAACACCCAGTTGCGTACATGAGCCAACGCACTACTGACGCTGAAAGCCGCTACCACTCGTACGAGCTCGAGACACTGGCGGTGGTCCGGGCCGTGAAACATTTTCGCCATTACCTTTATGGGCGAAAATTCAAGGTAATAACTGACTGTAACGCCTTAAAGGCCTCTAAGCACAAAAAGGATCTCCTCCCTCGAATACATAGGTGGTGGGCATTCCTGCAAAACTACGACTTTGAAGTAGAATATAGAAAAGGTGAGCGCCTGCAACACGCGGATTTTTTTAGCAGAAATCCCTCTACTGAGATGTCTGTCAATGTCGTGACGCGTGACTTGGAATGGTTAAAAATAGAACAGCAACGTGACGATGTTCTGCGCCCAATTATAGCCGCCATGTCCAGCGAAAGCCCGAATGCTGATTACGTCCTAGAAGAGGGCGTTCTTAAGAAGACTCTCAATGATTCCGTTCTCGGTAAGCATCAATCAATTGTTGTCCCTAGAGCATTCCAGTGGAGTTTAATAAACTCCTTCCATACGGCGCTGCAGCACCCAGGATGGGAGAAAACTCTACAAAAGCTGAGAGAAAATTACTGGTTTGAAAAAATGAATACAATTGTTAGAAGGTTTGTTGATAACTGTGTAATATGCAGGACATCGAAAGGACCTTCGGGAGCGATTCAAGCGCAGCTTCACCCCATTCAAAAACCCACCGCAGCCTTTCAGACTATCCATATGGATATCACTGGTAAGCTTGGTACAAGAAACACTGAAGGGCAGGATGAGTACGTCATTGTCACTATAGATGCCTTCACAAAGTACATAATGCTTAGCTACTCTAATGACAAGAGCCCGAGCAGCAGCCTGGCAGCGTTGAAACGTGTTGTGCACTTATTTGGAACTCCATTACAGGTTGTAGTGGACGGAGGTCGAGAATTTCTCGGACAGTTCAAGGTATACTGCGACCGTTTTGGCATCGATATACATTCAATCGCACCAGGAGTAAGCCGAGCGAATGGCCAGATTGAGAGAGTTATGGCCACGCTTAAAAATGCATTAACTATGATTAAAAATTACGACACTGAAAATTGGCAGACTGCTTTGGACGCCTTGCAGCTTGCATTAAATTGCACGCCCCATAGAATAACCGGCGTTGCACCACTCACGCTGTTGACTCGCCGCCAACATAGTGTACCGCCAGAACTTTTAAGGTTAGTAAATATTGACAATGAATCCATGGACTTTGACCTACTCGACCAGCACGTTCAACAGAAAATGGCTGCAGCAGCTGAGTACGACAAACAACGATTCGACAGGAACAAGGCAAGATTACGTTTATTTCAGAGAGGAGAGTACGTGCTAATAAAGAATAACCCAAGAAACCAGACCTCCCTAGATCTCAAATACAGCGAGCCGTACGAGATATACAGAGTGTTGGATAACGACCGATACATGGTAAAGCGTGTGACTGGCAGAGGACGTCCACGCAAAGTAGCTCATGATCAGCTACGTCGAGCGCCTCGGCCAGGCGATCAGGAAACCTTGTCGACGAGTAATGAAAACGAAGATGCAGCTCAAACACAGGTCACACCCAGCCTTACTCAAAATAACGCATCGGTGAACTCTGGCTCACCTTGTGCGTCACATCAGCTCTCCAATCTATCAGACGAACCGCAACCGTCTACGTCCCGACCTGCACGGCTGATGGATTCCCAAGCAAACTGGTCAGTTGATTATTTATACTAAAAATATTTTACCTATTTGAACGGGAGAATTTTCTACTATCATTTCATGTGTAATAATGTTATTTTCATCTTGTAAACTTGTGGACCACGGCGTACAAGACCGCTCAGAACCACAACATAAAGTTTTGATCTTAAAGACCCAAATATTACTTAATTATTTCCTACCTTAAAGTTTTTGTGGACCACGGCGCACAGGACCGCTCAGAACCACAACAAAACAAATTTTGGTCTTAAAGACTCAAAAATTTATAACTTATTACTTTGAAGTTTTTGTGGACCAAGGCGTACATGACCGCCCAGAACCACAACATAAGGTCTTAAGGACCCAAACATTATTTCTAGTTTCCACTTTTAGAGCCCCTGTGGACCACGGTTACAAATTAAAGACCTAGGCCACAGCATCGTCCTTTCCAAATCCTTAATTATCCCCTGTGGACCACGGCATACAAGACTGCTCAGCACCACAGCATCAATGTCCATTTTAAGGGATTTGAAAGCTTGCCTGGAGCACAAAAACCATGAATGAAAAAGTAAACTTGGTAGTCTACTTCGTATATAGAGCTGCTAGATTATTTTGTTTTCAGTAAGAATAATAATATAACAATGCTGATACCACGGTTATTGTAATCAACCGCTTTGGAATGCAATAGAATTATATTTTTGAAAATGCTTCGTAACTCAATGTTATCATGTTATCAGTAGGGTGTTCTTGTGAATGGATACCTAGCTCAGAGAAACTAAATTTCTATTTTCAGAACCGCGACTGGTGCAGAGCGCGCACCGTCTCGCAAAATGGCCGTGTCGACGCAAGACCTACAAATGTGTTAAGTTTACTTTGATTTTGACTTTGAGTTGATTTTTCTGAATATAAGTGTACTTATTTGGCAAGCTGAATATGAACAAGTGTCTTAACTAAAATATAAACTGTTAAAATCCCATTTTATTTAGATTCCTGATTTAAAAACTAGCACTTGTTCATATTCCCTTGATGAATCTAGTTTTTAGTATAAGCGCCTAGCTGATTAGATTACATTGATATTGAGGAGAGAAGCTATGTTGCTGTTACCGGCTACAAGGCGTTACTTTTCGTAAGATTTAAAACTTTTAATTAATTTAAAATAATTAAACTTTTAACATTGTTTCTAAAATTGTCAACGAATTAAAATTTACTAACTGTTTCTTTTAAATCACATCTTGATTATGAAAAAGAAAATAAGTAAGTCAATTGACTTAAGAATGTCATTGTTAGTTAAATTGTGATTAAGTGAGCCAGGACACATTCTTTCACGGGCCTCTGTGGAGGCAAGACATATCCTGTAAGTACGTTTTGCAAATATTTAGAGTTAAGATTTAGACCTAAGATTTAGATTTGGACTTTTAAGATTTCTCTACTTCATTTATTTGTACTTTTGTTGTATTGCAATAAATATTTGTGCACTGGTTTTTATCTTTTGCAAATGAGTGAACCTAACGATGGAGGTGGTGACGTCAGGTCTACTGATGTCACCATTCCCATCAACCCAGCTGGTCAACCCCCGCCGTTATATATATATATATATATATATATATATATATATATATATAAAAACAGAACGAAACTAATGTTTTGACAGGGCAACTTTAAACTTCTACTCTTATTTTTAAAATTAATTACCTCTCGATTCGATTAGTATTTTTACAATTCATTTAATTTAATTTATTTCCCCAGGCTTAGGGTCAAAGTTTTTTCAAGTTAATTTTATGTTGATCAAGTTGGCTATTAATATTCTTAATTTTTCGTCTTCTAAATCCTGACATCAGTTTAGGAACAAACATTAACAATAACATAATTTAATTTAATTCAAAATATCGGAAAGTCACAAAAAGTTTTCCAAAGTACTTTGAGTTACCTGCGAGTACAAAGTTTGTTATCTAAACAGAACAGCTCTTTCGTGTTCATAATTATTTATTAAAATTATTATTTACCAGCAATGAGCTATTAAATAAACTTTTATAATTTTGATTAATGGTCCCTTGCTATAAAAATTAACCTAGCTCACACCTAGAAAACGATGTTCATTTTCAGTTTTTTACGTAGGATAGTTTTATTTAATCGAATACCTCCATTCCCATCGAGATATTCCTTACTGAATGATGTTCTATGGAACCCATAGACCTAATTTCTTTAACATTGAGAATAGGGAGTCTGAGTAGAGTTCTGATTCAGCGGTACAAAACAGTTCTATACGTAAACTTGTGTACCTAACCATGTCAGATGGTAAGTCTTCCCCTTACAAAAACCGTCGTGTGTGACTTTATTTAACATTGCTCGGGTTCTAAGCTTTGTATATTTCTCAAATAAACCTTTTACCAGCTTACGCAAATGCAAAATAGTATTAACTTCGTATAATTTCCACTTTCTTATCTACACAAACAGCGCAGTTGGTGGCGTTGGCAACAATCCGAGAGAATTCGACGTAAGGAACTGTTCACATAGGGTTAGATTGAACGATTAACGATTCCTTTTTCTTTCAGAGACTTTTACAATGAATACATAAACATGCTTTCGATTATTTTTTTTGTGAACTAGGATTTAACAAGTGACACAATTTCCTTTTCAAACATCTTAACGCACATGAAAATTAACTATCAAGCATTTGTGTAGGTACTAACACAAATATTTAATGCTTCTGAAAACTAACACGAGGCACTGTTACTAATCACAATTAATGGTCTCCTTAATTATAATTGTCATAACAAAACGGATATTTTCAGAACAAAACGGAACCGGATTTCGCATCCGCTGAACCATCGGACACGAGCCCAGAGGAGCAATGGGATGTTTTCAAATCAAAGGTCACCAGTGGGTTGGAATCGTTGAATAAAAAGGCCGATACAAGGAAGGACTGGATAGCGGATGAGACGTGGTCGAATATACAATTACGGAAAGAACTAAAGCTAGGCATGAGATCCGTTGAGAAAGAGGAGGAATACACCAAGCTCACAAAGCTAATCCAACGGCAGTGCAGAAGAGACAAGAACCAATATCTTGAAAACATATGCACTGAAATCGAAAATCATGCCGCGAAATACCAAACTGGTGATCTTTTCAGAAAGATTAAACAGATAACCCGTAAATTCAAACCATCCTCATGGGTAATAGACGACAAGGAGGGCAATCCGATCTGCGATGTTGCAAAGGCCATAGAGAGATGGAGGGAGTACTGCGAAGAACTTTATCACACGCAGACAAATGCAACTGAAAGGCGCCACGTAGCATTAGATACAGAACCTGATATACTTCGCTCAGAAGTTGAAAATGCGATTCGGAAACTTAAAGTGTAACAAAGCTCCGGGATCGAATCAAATCACAGCCGAAGTGATAAAGGGTTTAGGTACAAACGGCATAACCTATCTGCACAACATCTGCAATGCTATATGGAAAACTGGACAATGGCCTAATGACTGGGTTCACTCATCCATACTCCCTCTTCACAAAAAGGGTTCAGTACGTAACTATAATAATAATAATAATAATAATAAAATCTTTATTCAATAAGACAAAATTGCACAAGAGAGGAATGAACAATTACAAAGAAAAAGACAACTTAGGTTAAACATAGCACAATTAAAAAAGTTGAATCCTGACTCACAAACTAGGCAAGGCCCGTATCTTGCAAGTCAGTGTTCGTCACGTATGCGAGCTAATAGAGTAAACTACGTATATCCAAGTAGCTACTAAGTAAACTGAAACATTTTTATTAAGAAAAGGAAAAATTAATAAAATTATGTGTGTGTGTGTGTGTGTGTGTGTGTGTGTGTGTGTGTGCGTGTGTGTGTGTGTGTGTGTGTGTATGTGTGTGAGTGTGTGTGTGTAAATGTGTGAGTGCGCGTGTGAGTGTGTGTATGTATCTATGGGTGTCGAAGTTTCTGAGTCTAGGTATATGGGTGACAGTATATGTGCAGGTACGTTAAAGAGAAATGTTGCTGTCTTAAGTCTTAAGTCAGAAGATACTCGGTATCATCATAATCGAGTTTTTGCAACCACTGTGAGACTTTCTTTTTCATTTGAAACCTACTTAATCTAATTATGTTTAAAACATTATTTATCTTATTATAAAGAAATGAGCTAGTGATTTGGAATTGTCTCGAAGAAAATTTAGTTTTATGGGGTATGGGAGGGCAAATTCTGTAGTGATTTCTTTTAGTAAGATCTGGTTGCCGTACTTGCGCGTGCCTGCGCAAAATGGAGCGGAGTATAAAGAGCTGTCTCACTGTCAACACTTTAGCGATATTGTACAGGTCTTTCGTTGGGAATCTAAAATTTTTGTAGTGTAAGACTTTGAGCACAGCTCTCTGAGCTCTCTCGACTTTAAGGAAATAAGTTTTAGCCGCACCACCCCATGCAGGCACACAGTAAGTCAAGACTGAGGTACAAAGTGCAGAATAGACAGTGTTTAGGGTTTCTGTGTCGGCAGATTGTCGAAGTGTTCTAAATATGTGAATAAGACGTCTGATTCGAGTGGCAAGCATGTCGACTTGTGGATACCAATTTAGGTTTCGGTCAAAATAGACACCAAGATATTTTATTATTTTAGTTTGCGCTATAGAAAGACATCTGCAGTTACCAGCATTGTTGCAATTTGCGTGAACCCTAATTTCATAGTTTGTAGGAGGTTGGGTATTGTTTTTAATGGAAAAGGGGATAAAAAATGATTTTGAGATATTGAGGGTTAGTAAGTTTTGCGTTAACCAATTGCTTACTATGGTCAAATTGTCCTCAGCCGTAGATTTGACGTCAGTCCAGCTCGAACCCTGAAAAACTAGTGCTGTATCATCAGCGTAGGTAAAAATTTTGCAGTTCGGAAGATTCAAGTCGCAGAGTTGGTTGATGAAGATTTGGAAGAGCGTTGGTCCAAGTATTGAGCCTTGAGGGACGCCGTACTCGATGGAAGCTTCGTCGCTTTGAAGTCCGTTAATTATGACTCTTTGTGAGCGGTTTCTTAGGTAGTCACGGAAAATATTTAGAGCAATACCTCTTACGCCGACGGAGTCAAGTTTAGACAGAAGGGCGGGAATATGTACAGTGTCAAAAGCCTTTTGCAAATCGAGGAAAACACCTATGCATTTAAGACCCTGATCAAGAGCAGATGTGATGTGAGAGGCAAGATCGACGACGGCGTCCTCGGTGGAAATTCCTGGTCGAAAACCGTATTGCTGAGCAGATACAATATTATTTTTATTCAAAAAATTTATTAGACGTCTGTTAAGAAGTTTCTCGAGTATTTTAGAAATAGTTGATAGGACGGAAATAGGTCTATAGTTTGATATTATACTACGATTACCATTCTTGTAGATTGGATGAACTAGGGCTTTTTTACAGGCGTTTGGAAATACACCTGTGCGGAAGGCTGTATTTGCAATGTGAGTTAAACTTGGAATTATGAAACTACGGATAGATTTCAAGATAGTGGGAGACAAGCCGTCCCATCCGGTGGCAGAATCGGACCGTATTCCCATAATAATGGATTCTATTTCTTTCTCATCGGTTTCGAGGATAACCATTGAATTGGGGTTATAGGTTTTCGGTAAGTATGATGCGATGCTTGCGTTTGCTATCGAATTCGACGTTAAATTTGAGGCTAGGTTTTTACCGATTTCAACGAAGTAATTATTTACACTGTCTAATGACTTACATGTGTTTTCTGTTAGTTTAAGTAATTCTAGAGGTGGGTTACGGGGTTTTTCTGTGTTTGTTATTTTCTTTATAGCTTTCCAAGTCGCTTTAACATCGTTTTTTGATTTCAATAAGATATTTTTCTCATGTGTTACTTTTAGTTTGCGCAGAAGGAGGTTACAAAAATTGCGGTAGCGTATGTACGTTGTCTTAATAATTTGATTGTTGGGGGCATTTTTAGAATCTTTATGCAGACGGTCTCTATTTCGAATACAGCGAAGTAATCCTGGAGTGATCCAGGGCTTGAGGATTCTCTGTTTCCTAGGTACTGGTATTAATATGGTATGCTTAGCGACGACGGAGGATAAAATAGATATTAAACTATCGGTTGCGGAGTTTGCATCATCTATAAGCAGAATGTGAGAGAGATCAGTATCAGCCATTTCGAGTTGAATACTAGCGATGTCAATGGTTGACCTAAGTTTATTGTCATGATTTTTGTTGTGTTTCAGTTGAAGGCAGAGGAGAGTCGGCAGATGGTCAGTAATGTGGGATTCTATTACAAGAGTGGTAGCTGTAAATTTAGATTTAAGTAAAATATGATCGATGCACTTATTTAATCTAGTGGGGAAAACATGTGTTGGTGACAACGCGTGAGAGGCATTCAGAGTTAAATATTCATCAGAAAATCTATCTTCGTTTAAGGGTTTGATGTCAATGTTAAGATCACCTAAAAGAGCTATGTTATTATATGATTTTAAATTCGTAAGCGCATTGTTAAGGGTTTCAAGAAAAATTTCGAACTGATCCAGTTGGGTATAAGATGGGGACCTGTATACGGCTACTATAGCGATTTTATTATCTATGATACATATCAAGCTGTCAGCATATTTAAGATGAGGTTCTGAAATTGTATGTGTTAGAGAGGATTTTACGTAAATTGCTACACCAGCGTTTTGATTGGAGTGATTTGAAGTGGAGTAGGAAATATAACCATCCAAAAGGGGCAAGTTCACATGATTTTGAAGCCAGCATTCGGTCAAAACTAGAACGTCGCAAGAAACTTTCATCTCTAGGAGAAGAATTCTAAATTGGTCGAAATTTTTATTTATAGAGCGAATATTAAGCTGGAGTATGGTTAATCCATTATTTTGTGAAGTCCCTAACATAGTTCTGCAGCTCTGGTTACATTTATAGAGTTGCAAGCATTAAGGGAATCCAATTCAGAATTAATATCAATTAAAGAGGTCATTTTTGAAATGTAATTTAGCAATACGGTTTTGTAGTAAGATTATGAGTTTTAAACTGAGACCACAATGCCTCCAACCCACAATGGGAGTATGTCCGAGTATCAGCAACACCTTCAAGAGCTGGCTAGATATTTGGATGTGTGTATTTGTGTATGTGTATATTTGGATGTGTTTGGTTTGTGTGTGTTTGGTTGTGTGTTTGATTGCGTGTTTATGTTTGGATGTATGTATGTTTGTTTGTGTGAGAATTATACGTGTAACTTTGACATTAAC
Source organism: Choristoneura fumiferana (assembly GCF_025370935.1). NCBI lineage: Eukaryota > Metazoa > Arthropoda > Insecta > Lepidoptera > Tortricidae > Choristoneura > Choristoneura fumiferana. The sequence continues at coordinate 12,204,189 of NC_133487.1, read as the reverse complement.
AGAAGTTATTAGACAAAAATTATAAACGGATACGAATAACAGATGAATAGACACTATAAATAATAAAGGCACTAGAAACATAATAAAAGCACAGGATAGTCACATTTCCTTTTGAAGATCGCGCAGTGTCTGCTCCGATTTGACTACAATGTATTTGGCTCCTTGCTCTTTACGAAGGAAGACTTTACCGTTACTCGACCAACAAAACCTGAAATTATTTCGGTTTGAAAATTCTCGGGCCAGGAAAAATAATTTCTTGATTGAGCTAGGAAGATGTTCTGCGACGTAGATGGGTTGGCGAACTTTACTGAGCCCGATGTGAGAAGTGTTGAGACGGTCGTCCTTAGACCGGCCCTTATTGTAGGTTTTCGCTGCGGTGATTACTTTATTTTTAACATCAACCGAGTTGAACTCTACCACAATTGGTTTGATGGTGTCGGGTTTGCCTGGGACGCGGTAAATGTCACGTATTCCATTCGTGGATGTCGATAGTACTTTGCCAAGGCTCGACACTATTTGGGTTAGGTCGGCCGCGGATTCGTTTTCAGTGGCCGGTACATTGCGTATCTCTACTGAGGAGCAGCGCGAGCTCAGCTGTAAATCTAGCACTTTTTTCTCAAGTTCCTCAATAGTGAATAGATATTCCTTCCTTTCCCGATGGAGTGTATCAATTTGCCTCTTGATTTCCTCGTACTGCTGGTTTATGAATGCGACGGACTTTTCGATTTCAAGATTTGTCTTTTGAATCGACATATTTTGTGCTTTGAGTTCGGAGATGTCAGCAGATAACTTGCACATTAGCACATTTTGTTCCTTAAGGACTTGCTTTAAATATTTGTCTTGCTCACTTTTCCAAGTAGTTAGGATTTCCTTTATTTCGTCCTTAAAGCGGTCCATTTCACCGCTTGGAGAACGTGCGGCGCTTGATTTTTTCGACATTATTTTATAGTGTTAATGCAAGCAAAGGCGAAGGCAGCAGAGATTAGTATGGAAAAAAAGAGATAGAAGAAGTTGCATTCGTAGAGCTCCGCGTATGTGCTACGCGACGCGTAGCTTAATGTAGCAGTTCGTAGCAGCCATGCAAGGTGTATTTATCTCGCTCTAAAACCCGCTAGGGGAGCACCTTATAGTCTTAATGTGTAGGAGTGACAAGGAGAGTCCGACAGTAAATAAAAACCAGGCACAGAAGACACGTTTGGTACAAGGAAGCAACTTTAACACAGGGGTCTATTTACACTGGATTCACTCTACTAGCTCGCGTGGACACGTCCGTTGTCCACGGCTTCTCGTGCCGAACTGCAACAATTATAGAACAATAACCCTAATGTCGCATGCTAGCAAGATTCTACTACGATAGATAAAGAATAGACGCTTTTGAAATGTGGTGCTGGCGCCGCCTGTTAAGGATTCCATGGACAGCCCACCGCACTAACATATCGATCCTGGAGCAACTAAAAATAGAGAGTGCTCAGCGTCTGTCTACCATCTGCCTGCAGCAAGTATTGCGATGCTTTGGACACATTGCTCGCAGAGATGCTAGCAATATTGAACGCCTGATGGTCACAGGGAAGGTTGAGGGTAAAAGACCCAGAGGCCGGAGCCCAAGACGGTGGTTTGATCAGATCTCAGAGCAGATCAACCTACCAATCAGCGCTGCACTCCACCAGGCAGCTGATCGTAACCGATGGAGAATTGCTGTTGACAAGCTGAAACGGAGTCACGATCCTCAGCAATGAGGGAGCGATTCAGAAGAGAAGAATTATAATTGTCAGTAAAATGCGAAATCTAATCCCCACTTATCATCATTATTATAAAAACTTGAATTTTGTTTGTATATTTGTACGTAGGGGTAATCTCCAGAACTACCGAACCTACTAAACTTATTAACGATTTAAGAGTCTCTAAATCTCAGTAAAAAAAAGCATTCAAAATATTTTAACTGCAGTTGAAAAAAATACGTTATCGCCGCTTTTCGTCGCCTCGTGTCTGTCGCGCGCCTTAAGTTTAAACAGACTGGTCGTCCATTGTTTGCGCAAGGAACCTTTTTGTCAAGATTTCCCATGGGACGCCGTCGTGGACGTTTCCCGTCACTCTTGTTTTCAGTGAGGACACGAATACGCAAACAGATTTATAAGGAAGAATATTCTTAAAGGAAATATTTATTATGATTATGGTATCCGTCATATTCAACGTGTACCGGAGGGCTTTTCGCTTTCCGATACTGATACACAAGCTATCTGTTGTCCAACTTATATATTTCAGTGTAAAACTCAAACTGCTATTGTGGTTCATAAATGTCAACATCAAATAAAAACTACGACGGAAATTAAGTCATCATGTCAGCCGAAAGACGTTCACTGCTGGACATAGGCCTCAAGGCTCTCTACTCATACCGTTCTTGTGCTTTCCGCATCCAACGCGATCCCGCGATCTTAACCAGGTCGTCGCTCCATCGGATTATACGAGGTTTATGCCATTATTGTTTCTTCCTATTCGCGATTCTGCACAATATGAATTCCACACACCTGAATTTGATCACATGCGTAATGCTTCACAGTCATTATTTCTACGCAATCTTGTTTCTTCTTATTCGCGATTCTGCACAATATGAATTCCACACAACTGAATTTAATCACATACGTAATGATATTCAGTCATTATTTCTACGCAATCTTGTTTCTTCCTATTCGCGATTCTGCACAATATGAATTCCACACAACTGAATTTAATCACATGCGTTATACTTCACGATTCTGTAATTATTTTTTTTAAAAATCTCATACATAACCGGGAATCGAACCCGGACAAAATTGGGGCGGAGAAAAAAAATTTTTTTTTTTTAATTTCAATCGTCCCTGTTTATTATTATTATTTTATTTAGGCTGCTGCTGCCTTCGGGAAGCTTCGTCTCAAGGTGTTCCGTTCACATAACTTAAAGCTCGCGACCATGATAATTTTTACCGCGGGAAAAGCGACTCACGCAGTCTGTTTTTTTTTTTTTATTTATAAACGCGACTAGGAAGAAACAAGATATCATAGAAAATAGATAGAATAAAAGATAAAGATAGTATCGTGAAGTATAACGCATGTGAGTAAATTAAGTTGTGTGGAATTCATATTGTGCAGAATCGCGAATAGGAAGAAACAAGATTGCGTAGAAATAATGACTGTGAATCATTACGTATGTGATTAAATTCAGTTGTGTGGAATTCATATTGTCCAGAATCGCGAATAGGAAGAAACAAGACTGCGTAGAAATAATGACTGTGAAGCATTACGCATGTGATCAAATTCAGCTGTGTGGAATTTATTTTGTGCAGAATCGCGAATAGGAAGAAACAATAATGGCATAAACCTCGTATAATCCGCTCCATCTTGGTGGAGGCCTACCGACAAAAAAGTAAATGGGTACTAAGTAATTGTTAGGCTTTATAACACGCATTGACACATGGATAAAATGCAAACAATCATCATCATCAGTCAGAAGACGTCCACTGTTGAAAAAAGACTTGACTTTAAGTAGAACGTCACCATGAACGACAACTCGCCTCTTGCAGTTGCCCGCAACTCTCACGATGTCGTCAGTCCAGCTAGTGGGAGGCCTGCTAACGCTTCGTCTTCTAATTCGTGGTCACCACTCGAAAACCTGTCTCCCCCAACGAATATAATATGTTCTTCAAGCGATGTGGCCCGCCTGTTGTCACTTCAACTTGCATATTCTTGAACTAGGTCGCTGACTTTAGTTCTTCGATGAACTTCTGTATTCCGGATTCTATTGCGCACAGAAACTCCCAGTTTAGCTCTCTCCCCCATTTGTGCAATAAGCTAAACTACTACTAGTGTTACTAGTGTACGAAATCGTACTATGGGAAACTGTATGCGTTTCTGCGAGGTTGTTTTTTATTTCGATATTCCCTCAGGACCAGGATATAAGTATGTAAAATCGAAAAATCTCAGCCGCAAAATCTAGAGACACGTGTAAATTTGTTGTTCTAACTATGGAATTTTTAGGAAATCCCACGCATGTTAATTCCGCAAAATCCCGGAATTTCAATTAATCTGTGTTCTTTTTATAATTTTTATAGTAACATATATATTAAGTTAAGGTTTCTTAGGTAAGTTTTATTATTATTTTCTTTAATTTAATCTATAATTATTAATTAAATAATTTCTTGAATATTTTGCATAACCTGAAATTAATTATGGCAATTATGCGTTACGGGGCAATAAATGTCTGTGTTTTGACACAGTTTTGTCTTTCGGAAACTTTTGTCCTCCCTTTTTTTCGAACAAAACGGGACTACGCTACACTGTGGTTGCTCGATATTTGTATGGTACGGTTTTAAGGTGTATTAATCTGTCCAAAAAAACAAAGCGAGCAAAAAAGCCAGTATGGGCCAGCAAATAAATGCATAGGTAGCATCTAGTTTTAAAACTATTTATCAACTGTAGCTTCAAGCATTTTATAGATAAAATTATGATCGAATTATCATCGTATCGGCGGTACAAAGTGAATGAGCGGCAAGTATAAAGCGTTCTCACACATACCTGTGCACATGTACTTAGCGTGCAATTGGCTGGAAACAATTAGCGCATTTCCTCAATGATGTATGCGCGAAGCTAGGGGCAATGGAAGTGATCTTAAAAAAATACTAGATACAGTCAACCAATTTGATAGCTAGGCCACCACGGAAACGTGTTTTAACGACAGTTTACGCCATTCGATTAACTAACATTGTTATATACAGTAGACACGCCATCCATCATGTCACGCTTTTATTAGTGAAAGTTCATCATTACATTTGAATCGGACCAATACAAACCAGCGGCTTGACGCCATAATAACTTCATCCCAACCGGGTGATCCCAACGTCGAATGAATATTATAGAAGGAAAAATAAAGTCTTATATTACAAGACCAGTTTAACTCGTAGCAGCTCAGTTAATTTTGATGTCACTGAAGAACTGCGGCCCCATTTTTAAGAAACCCTGGTATAGCTGCTTCAATTTCCAATAACAAATTTTGTAAAATGTGCTGCGTTACGGCTCGTTCCGAGCCAGTCGATAAAAAAAGTACATGCATAAAACAAGATAGCCAAAGCACTTCTTGCAAATTTAACCTCGTGTATAATAATTGCTTTTCGATAGTCTAGCGACTGCGTCTTACGTTCCTTACCAGCCGCCTAGTATTAACGTGCTTACCCGCTATAGTTTTTGCTACCGACTACCTTCCCAAGGACTATTAAGCTTCATTAATTCACTTTACGTGCGTGGTAACGAACAATCGAAGAGTGAAATGTGATAGAATTTAAGGAATTCTTTGACCATATTCAATTAATAAGATGTAGGTTTTTAATTATGGCTTTTATATGTTCCTGATGTGACGGCATGTGTTTGAAAATAAATGAAACAATTAAGTATACTTTAAGCTGGTGTAAGGACTCAACAAGAAAATGTAATAATGCAGCCATTGACACACTTTGACATATAACAATTATTATTATCAGTTACTACTCGGTATTCGGCCAATTCGGCCTCCTCCGGCTATACTTAGAAAAATATTACTTATTTTTTTCGTAACGGCTACAGAACCCTATCTTGGGCGTGTCCGACACGCTCTTGACCGGTTTTAATTGCCAAGCCCGAAAATACGCTTATTTAAACGACCTCTGCAATGAGGATGTTAATCTGGACACATCTCAAAGTGGTAAACAAAAGCTCAGCAATCCAGGAGTGGCCACACGATAAAAGACAGAGCCCGTAAAACATTGGCAAGGGAACGATCGCTGTAACTCGGAACTGCGGAGCCTTAGTGCCGTCCATCGAAAATACATCCATCCATCTTGAGGTATCCCATCTTAGGCCTCTAGGTTGGCAGCACATCTGCAATACCCCTGGTGTTGCAGGTGTTTATGGGCGGTGGTGATCTCTTACCATCAGGAGACCCACTTGCTCGTTTGTCATCCAGTCGAATAAAAAAAAAAAATACATTTGGCATACGAGCTCTGCACATCTTCATCTGAAAATTAAAAATGAAAAGTTAACTTATCTACCTCAATGACAGTATTTCTTGGTCGTATACAAAATTTAATTATTTTGTTTTCCTTAAAAGTTAAAGAGTAAACCTGTGAGGTAGGTACTTACGTTTTCGAGAGGGTTAAGTTAATGTGACCATTTAGCTACTCGTAATTAACTAGGTAAAGACAGATTAAACCAAAATCAGGTTGGAACTCGTAGACTTATGCATGCATTATATTTTTCAAGATAAGTAATCATAATGTATTCTTATATAAGATTGTATTCTAATTAAGACTGAAGCATAATATTAATTGTTTTAGTTGTTTAAGTCAGCAGTTTGTTACGGGAATATTTATTTACGAGTACGTACTTAATTAAAAAATGGTAGAACGAAATTAAATCATGAATTATAAATTTGAATTGCCCGGTAATAAGACGATAACCACAATTCTTGAAAAAGCGTTTTATACTTTCAATACCTATACTTATAATTTAAAAGCAGGGGTTAATCTCACTGTCGATATCACCGAGACTCGAGATCCGAGGCACTATATTGTCTAACGAACGCGGAAACAATCGTTTTTGTCACTTCTGTCAGTCAAAACGTATAGAATGACGATGGAAAGAGACGGTAATGCAATCGCGAACGTCCGAATGTTAGACAATAAAGACTGAGAACAGGACTGCATTTCTATACAAACTACAGTCCTTTCTTATAAAATTCTCTGAAGTCAGCTAATACCGTTGCAGTCCCCTGCAGACTCTTTATTGCGATTTGTTTAAACAAGGAACAATTAAAGAACTAAGAATGGATGAATCGCGCTTCTTTTATTTGATAAGTGATAGGGCAAGGTTAGTAACACAGCGATTACTTTCTTCAGAAGGCTAGCTTGACTGAATGCCTCTGTACCTAAAGGTTCATCATCGGAATTTATGATTCGAATTCGCCTTTAGCGCAGTACAATTTGAACTTTGATTTTTTTATGAAAACATTTGTTATGATTTTTTTTTAATCCAAACTTTCTTCTGCAATGACTGCAATATTCCGAACGGATTTTTAAAACACCGTATAAAATCAAACAACACCCCAGGCTTGAACACTAAAAATATAAAACAATTAGAAATGTTTTACAGTTCAGTGCATTATTTTGCAGTGCTTAACTTTACACTTTAGAATATATTGTTTGTTTAGTGCTTTAATTTATGCAAGTACTCGTAGGCATTGGTACTCATATAAAAGTGTTTGTTGGATTTTTTAAAGTACTTGTTCTCATAGGTACTTACTTATATCGGTCCCCACACTAAGACTGTCTAGCCAATTGGTTATATCCAGTTTAAATATATCAGTATGTCCATCCATGAATCGCAACTACGCGAGCCGCAACCTTACTATGAATTTGTTTCGTTTCTTTTTCTCCAGTCCGATTAATAGGAAGACTTCGTTCGCCGCTTGTTAAATGAAGGAATAGTTAATAAAGTATTGTAATTAGCATCCGTATTGAAACCTGAATTATTTCTTTCCTCCTGACAATTAGATACTTTAATACATTTTTGGTCACAAGGAAGTCAAAGTAGTAGAGAGAAAACTTTGATGTACTATTATTTATGTGTATCAAATCTTGATATACTTACTGAAAAGTTTTAAATATTTTTTATGTAGTTACAAAATGGAGCTGTCAACTTCAACACAGCGCCTCCCCTTCCTCCTATTACATATTTAAAAACAGTTCATATAATTGAACGTCATATATATTCCAAACATCACGCAACGCAATATTCGTGTACAAAGCTTGGGTGGTCAGAGGTTTTACTGAGATAATCACTCATATCAATGATTGTAACGGAAGTTAAACATCAACATAAGAGCTATAATCATGGTCCTCAAAGCCAACAATAACTTTATCTGTAAAAAAAAACAGTCAAGTAAGAGTCCAACTCGCGCACCGACGGCTGCCTACAAGTTTGTTGGTATGTTAAAATACGAGTTTACACTATAACCAGCAGTAGGTATCTAATAAAAACTAACTGAAAAAACAGTGTTAGCAGAGCCCTGTTTCCAAACAAAATGTACACTGTACACTTTATAGTAGTTGGTTGAGATTCAGCTTAATTTTTATTTTTATTTTATTTTTATTATTTGCTGTCGTAGAAACACTACGTGTATAAATATACAGATAATATAATTTTCAGCTTCTATCTATTATTACAAAACCTTAAACTGCGCTTGGCCCGACACGCACTTGACCGGTTTTTTATTCATAAACGTGTTTAATTTCTTATAATGATGTCGTTAGGTTAACGCGAGTTAACAAGGCGATAGTAAGGAAGTGCACGCAAAAGATTAATGACGTCCGATGTGATAGCAGCAGCTTCTTGCTTGTTGCAGTAGCATGCTGTAAGGTACAGGCTGCTACTGGCACTTTCTAACAAAAGAAGGGTATTAGGCTAATCAGCCTATAATATGACCAATAAGGTCAACGCTTTATAGCACAGGTGTTTTTTTAATACTAAGTTCCTGCGTCGCAGATTGTGAAGATTTTGTAACTGTTGATGATTACTGTGTCAAGATATTTTAGTTAAGATATTTACCTCAGTTTTTTGACGATTCCTGTCGTACAAAAAATTATATTTCATTAAATGTTTGCAATATTAAATATAATTAATTTATTATATTCTTAAAATTCGTGTTGCTTCGTCCACAGCTTCGTCTGATCTTTCCCAATATTCATTAGTAGGCATAAATCATTTTTTTTACATCAAGCTCATCAAATTAGAGCCAACTAATTGGATGCCATCCTTATTATTCTTATAAATGGAAAGCAATACTTGAACATTTTTAGATAGATTTGAGACTTTGCTGCATGGACTTACGAACTAATATTGTTTGGAATCAACGCCAGCAAGAGGTTTAAATTGAGGCTATAGCTATTCGATGAGAGGGAAGCCCGCAAAGTAAGCCTTATAAGCTTTAATTAAAAGAACATTGCGATTACTTACTTTATATACTCGTAACAATCAAAAAACAAGAAAATCCATTCAGTAGATTAATCTATTCTATTATTATTATATATTATATTATTATAAATAAAAATGAATCGTGAAATTTGTTGCTAAGCGCAAAACTCGGGAACGACTGGTCTGATTTCGCTAATTATTTTATTGTTGTGTTCGTTACTGCCAGGAGGTTTTTATGGAACAAAATACATAAAAAATACAACGGGGCGAAGCCGCGGGCAACAGCTAGTAAGAAATAAAATTCTAAGAGTCTCATTTATCCAATCATGTTTAAGTGTGTCATAATGAGCATTCAATAAAACACTCATTTTCATATGTTTTAACAATATTTTAACTCTACGATAAAAGTCTTAGGATTAAATAGTATGACCATTTTAATGATGATTTTACCCTATTATCTGAATCTGCTTTAATATGACTATAGTTTCATGCACTAATAATTATAGACACAGAATCACTGACATTTACAATAATGCAAAAGATTATAAAGCTAACACAACTCCACTGGTTCTGTTGCCTCTACTCAAGCAGCGACTGATCACAGCTATATTAATGGTCTTGTCAATAGTATGATGTAATTATTATATTAATGTTCTCAGATCCAAGATAAAATGTTATTATTCCAGTGTGCGAATCTTATTACTTACGGTAGAAGCTCTCGCTTAATTGCAATGTACGCATTGTTTTTGATTTATGCGCGTGCGGTTCGCAGGTGATCTAGTGCGCCTGCATTGGTTTCATTTACTACCGAGAAGGTGAGCACAGAGTACCCGTTGTAATACCTTGTTAAAGTTTTAAGTGTTAGGTGGATGGCGGTTTTTGCCAATCTATTATAATTTCTTATACGTACAGTTCAGTTTACTTTTATTGTATTCATTTGTGATTGGTTTTAGTCATAAAATATTTTACATATGTCGTAGTAAGATAGTTGGAGTTATGATAATATAATCATATCTCTAAGGATATAGTAATGTACTTTAAGGGAGTCACGATACAACCATGATGTATAAATTTATGTATAAGCAATAGTAGTCTATTAATTATACTTAAATTATATATTATCAGCTAGCGCGGGGGATCGAGCGAGCGAAACGAGCGAAATCGATGCGTTCAAGCTGATGCGACGCTGTCAAATTAGTAATAAATACAATAAAGGTGACTCTTCGTATACCTACGCCTACGCGCGTCTTGGTTACTTTTTTATGTAAGTATTTTTGATATTTTTTTATAAGATAGCATGATATTACAATAGCGTGCTTAGTTTACTTTTCTAGTATTTAAGACATTAATTAACAGGTTTCACGTAAATATTCTTCTTCTTCGTACTTTCACATAAGTATATTCGTAGTCCTGATGGTTGTTTTCCTTATGTATTTATGCGTGCAAGGAACCATCCACATCCAAATCCACAAATTTACATCCCTAAGGATGTAAATGTGTATAATCACGGCTTTAACCATGATACTGTGACATATATAGGTACATTTCTAGTAACAGATCGCTAGGTTTTATGTAAGCATATATCGTGGTAACACTTTCAATACCTATCAACTCTTATAACATGGCCCGATCACCAAGACCTCGAATGCTCCTGAATTATTGACATCGGCGTCGGCGTCGACCCGTTGGGTACCTGCCGATAGCGTATAAACTACTACAAAAAGTACACAAGTTTAAGTACTATATAAAATACACAAGTATTTTATGAAACGAACAATCTGATTTATAGTAAGTAACGATTTGTGTTAACACAATGATGAACAGTACCGGTGAGCAATATTTTGAAGATCTTCGGTTGTAAAATTATTTGAGTGATGCTAATAATCGGCGGACGGTTAAATTCGCACTGCAGTTGAACTTGTTAAAAGCTTTTATTTATTTATTTTTTACCTGAGGCAATAATTAGTAGTTACGAGAGTTTAATGACAGGATAGTCCGAGCGTTCATTTAATACAGGACGTAAAAGTTTTATAGTTAAAATCTTAAGTTGACCGCGGGCCCTATTCCCGACACCTTGGGATACTTAAATTAAATTCACATAAAGTAGCAAACAGTTAGCAAGCTTATTATCGTATAAAATAAATTTTAACGTTAACTGTTACCCGCCACTTCGTCCACACAAAGATAAAATCGAATTTATCTATCCAATATCTTTAAACAAGCATGTCTTGTTCATTTATTTATTTCGGTGATCTCAGAATCGGCTCTAAGGATTTGCTATGTGAGGCTTTCTGGGGGAACAATCGATCTAGTTTTATTATTCCTAACGACAATACTCCGAAAATCAAAACTTATAGCTATGCTACGGACCACATAAAACCTCTATGCAAAATATCAGCCTTCAATGGCTAAGAGTTTGGACTGAGCGTTGATCAGTCAATCAGACGGTCAGCGAGGCAGTCAGTCAGAGGACCTTTCTTTTAATATTTGCTGTACATCGTAATTCACAAGCAAACCAAAAAGCATACGTATTGATGTGGATAAACAACAAGTAAAAAAACTACTTACATACTTACTATAATATAGGTACGGTTGCATTAAATAATTTTTAGAATAGTTATAATTTCACAAATATATTTTAGGAAAAATGCATATTTTACCTACTTTATCGGCATTTATTTGTATTAATTGGATCTACAATGCCTTAAATAAAACACAAATGCTCACTTCATTGCCCACCCTTAATAACGCTTTTAAGGATTCTATAAATAAGTGATTAAAAATACCTTTCTTAAAATAACTTTCCTGAAACTTTAAAATCTCTAATCATCATAATTAGGCCAATTAGTAGGTGAGATGTGGCTCACTCATAAAAAAATCACACGAACTCCATTAGCTTTCGGCGCCAACCGTTATGATTTTAATAATTACCCATCAACTGCCAACGATCCCGTTGGTTAAATATTGAAAGGCCGGTAAAGATATTTCCGACCCGACAGACATTTCCTCAGTTGTAATTACTTGGAATTGGTAACAAACTTTGATTAATCAAAACTTTATAGAAATAACTGCAGCGCCGAACTAAGAAAATCCAATAAGATGAGTTAAGCGCTTTCAAAATGCGATGTAAGGATTTTGTGAGCCAGTTTTTATCCTGATGTTTATAGTAGATGTTTGAATCGCCAAATAAGCTTATTTCTTTCGTGAACAGTACTGGATATGTAGACAATGATAAAAAGCTTATTTAAAAATGAATATTTATATCTATTGGAAATATTAAGATGCAGTATTAGCTTAAGTTATATTACATTTTAAAGCAATTTTTCAGCCATTCGCAACATATTATAGTATTACTTTATAATTTTATTCAAAGTACACAACACAAGATACAATAATATGATAGGAAACAAAATTAATAAAAAAACATAAATTACATATATTTAGACATATTATATATAATATTACACTGATTACGAATTCATTTACGAAGTACCTACTCGCTTATTATTTAATTAAATTCAATTTTCAACACACCTGCTCGTAAAGTAGGTCTTATTACAGCGTATTTACACTGATAATGCAGAATATTACCCATGCCGTGCCTTTTACATTACATTATCGCACTAGTGCCTTTTCATTACATATCTTTTTAAATATTAGCAAGAAGTATTAATGTTTCGAAAACAGCTAAGTAGTTATTTGCGTAAATATAAAATTCAATTCAAAATGTGATAAATAATTAAAGAATTTCATGAAACTGCTTGTTAGCTTGTTGGTATTTATAATTTGACGGTGTATTTTTAACTATAAATACCCAATTTCAAAATTTATAAATATGTGGCTGATTAGCTACTTTGCCGGTGCCCTTATCTCAGACTTGCGCGCGCATGCAGCGCTGAGCGCGCGAAAAAAAAAATTACGGCCGCCATCTTTTAAATGGGTTTCTGTTTGTTAAGTTTATTCACAGTATTGCATTTCGTTAGTGTTGTTTTTGTAAAATGTCGAATTTAGATACGAAGAATTACTTATCGAGTGTACGCCGCCAGATATCATAGTTGAAGCGCAAAATGCGAGTGATAGTCTTTTGCCCTCAAAATCAAAGTAAATACATGCAAGCCTACGCAAATTTCATTCAATGGAAATAGCAAAAATGCAAGCTCTTTCTCAGAAAACGTTTCATGGCTTACTTTAGTGAACTGGCGAAGAGGTATAAACCTAGTTCGCTTTGGTGTATATATATTCTATGTGAAGAGTACCGTGCAGAATAAAAATGCAATTGACATCAAAGCGTACACCAATCTAACTGCATTCTTGAAAAGACGTTCAGACGGCTTTTACAGTCGAAAATCCAAGGTTTTAACACCTAATGAAGTGGAGAAGTTCATTAAAGAAGCACCGGATAATCAATATCTAGCGACAAAGGTCAGTTCCACTATTTAGTTTTGTATTCATTATTATAATATTTGTAGGCGGTATTGTGAGTGTTGATATAATAGGAACTAAGTACGATTATTATAACTTAATTATGATTTTATTTATTTTCAGGTCGCATTAATATTCGGAATTACTGGTGCCTGTAGGCGTCAGGAATTAAACAACATTACGACAAAAGATATAGAGAATCACGGAGAGATGCTACTTGTCAAAATTCCGAACACTAAAAATAAAATTCCTCGGTCATTTACTATTCACGGACCATTTTATGAAATAGTGAAAAATATGAAAGTTTACGTTCAACAAAAGGAAAATCTGACCGTTCTTCCAAAATTTTCAAAACGGCAAATGCACGAGTCAGCCTATCGGAGTGAACAAATTTGGATCGATGCCTAGAGAAATTGCCAAGTTTTTAGGCTTACCACAGGCTGACGCTTACACCGGACACAGTTTTAGGCGGACTTCAGCTACATTGCTGGCTAATTCAGGAGCCGATATATTGACTTTAAAACGCCATGGGGGATGGCGATCTAATAATGTCGCCGAGTCATATATGAGGACTCCATCCAAAATAAAGCCGACATAAGTGCCAAAATAACACAAGCAATCCATTTGGAGCCACAATCCAAGAAGTTCTGCCCTGAACCGCGTCCTTCCACCTCATATGCCAATGATGATTTGGGATTTCATACGTTTGCTAATGATGAAACGCAATGTTCTTCTACCTCCTTTCAGAATGTTGCATTATCACCGACATTTACAAATACCCAAGAACAAAGCAATGAAATAATTAATAATACAATTAAACATACAGTACAAATGCCTCATAAGGCGGTAGCATATCATTTCAATAATTGTACTTTTAATAACTGTTTCAATAATTAAAGTTTTTAAATAAATTCAATTTAATTCCATTCTACATATAGTTAGAGACCTGTTTTAGAAAAGTTATATATCTTGTGCTGTGCATGTGTGGCAAAGGAATATAAAATTAAATACTGACCCAATAGCAAATCTCATTATACATCCCCTCTTAATTATTTGGTTGCATAAAGGGCATACTTTGAAACTTTACTAATCATCTATTTAACTACTTTAAAACACGGTCAAAGGATAGTTCAATTATTGATCCCAACTATAGAATTAGCACGAAGACCAAAGGAAATTTGTAATCCATCAATCGGCCGTCGATCAACCTTTCATTAGTCGGCGGAGCTATTTAAGTAAGCTTTTAGATGATGAGTTGCAATTTTTTACCGGCATCGACTTAAAATATCCGTGTTATTTATAAAAACCCTGCTTCGTTGTTTAAATAACAAATTCATAAGATTTTTTACGACTCTGGCCTCACAAATAAATACCCCACGCCTTTTTCGCACGAAATACATTTTTTGCTTAGCACTGTAGGCGTCGTTGTTTGAAGATAATGTAATGTGATAATTCATTAAAAGTAATGGAACACATATTTTTTTGAAAATCCTTGAACGTGAAATAACGTTGGCTAATAAGGAAGGGAACTAAGGTAAGATAAACATAAAGCTCTGATAAAAAGCTTTGCATATTACGACGGCGCACGTGGGAAAGTATTTTTTGTTTAGTTCTAAGTACATTAAGTACGAAAAATTGTGAAGATATGTAGCTCATGTGAAAAAACAGTGCAATGTAGTTAAAAA
Source organism: Choristoneura fumiferana (assembly GCF_025370935.1). Classification (NCBI taxonomy): domain Eukaryota; kingdom Metazoa; phylum Arthropoda; class Insecta; order Lepidoptera; family Tortricidae; genus Choristoneura; species Choristoneura fumiferana. Next base: position 12,189,109 of record NC_133487.1, on the reverse strand, counting down.
CTTACATAGATTCCAATTATTGTGTTCATACACTGAAGAGATGTTTTAATATCAGCTGAAGCCAAAACCAACACAAAGCGCACTTACACGATTTAGCCTTCGGGTACGTTTCGTGATTCGCTCCATAATAAGGTGCTTACAACTCTGTTATTATACTGTCTCTGGCCTGGATATAAAAAGCCAAGCCATTAGCAAGTGATACCTTTGTACGAGATAAACGGTTTGATAATTATAAACGTAGGTCGATATTTGTATAGTTACACAAAGAGCGCGCTATAATTGCTCACAATTTATACAATTATGTATTAAAACACGAGTCTAACAAAAAGTCTCTTGAAGTTATTGCTCTTTTATAAAATTCTTGCCAGCTACAACCCTGCTCCATTTTTCTCTTTCAAAGTAGATATACAAGGAAAATCCCATAGCTGTTTGCCCTGTTGGGTATATGCAAAGCTTTTTTAATAAGAGTTTGGGCTCGTTTTATATCGTTCCTTCGTCTCGCGGAAATGTCAGCAATCTGTGGCAAAATCCTACTTTATTGTTATTGTACCGCATTTTATTCGAAGCTCAACCGAAAGAGATAAACCTGGGAATCGGTTGAGAGTAAATAAAGTCACTGGCTGCGACACACCCGAAGCCTTTGTAGACGGCTGGATCGCTGAGATAACAATTATTGGGATTTTATAGTACGCTTGCCAATTGCCCAATAAAACTGAGACCGGTTAGTGGATATAAAAACTGAAGTGACAAAACAAAAGCAGAATTTGCTTGTTTAAGCTCCTACTAAACTCAAAGTGGTGCAAAACGTTTAACTGACTACTTTTCCACCACTAGCCGTATTTTCATCTGATGATAAAACATACAAGATGGACTCGGTAAAGCAAAGAAAAACATTTTTAAAAATATTTTCATTAAATCTCGTTCCAGCCACTCGGCATTACTGACCTTCGATCTTTCATGTTGAATTAAATTGACCTTTTTTCCTCATCTAATGAAAACATGGCCGTCGAATAAGTCGAGTCAAAAATCTCTTCGCTAAACATCAAAGATGCAGAGTAATATTTTAAACGGTTGAACGAAACGAAAGTAATTGAATTCAAGTAAAAGAATATGATTTAAGGAAAGCTCCTTAATAGGCAACACTGGAGAGGGAGGAAGAATACGAGTATCATAGTTGTTTAAAAATATAGAGTAACATTTATTTAACAACTCGTGCACATCAGAATTTATTAGCCGTTGTAACGTGGTCTCATAAACATTTCCTTTTTTAAATAAATACAGCTTGGACCGTACAATGCTTATTAAACTTACATTTTACGGTAAATAAAAAATGGGACGGTAATAAAATGCGCAAGTGGATAGCCCGCCTTTGCGTTTTCCCAAAAGGAATCCTAACCATAACTACAGTAAAGTATAAAATATAATAGGAATATCTTCAAAAGGAACGTTTTATTCGCCTTTCCACGGAGTCTCCAGGCATGAAGAAGAGCCGATGCTCACTGCAAGTTTTTCCCTAACGTAAGTGGCTGCAGACTTACGTGCATTCTACTGGAAACGATATGCAAGTATTTTCTGGATTCAATTTTCTTATTCTTTTTAACGTTTGCGATTCAACTTTGACTTTGATGTTTAATATTATTAGAACTATTTATTGTGAGTAGAGTTTCTAACTAAAGATTAGAGCAAGCTGCACCATTTTAGTAACGAGTCAAAATCTGTACTTATACCTACATGCATAGTAAGCAGTATAGATTTAAATATTTGTTGAGCAACACAAAACAATACCTTGACACCATATGAAAAGAAGACTTCTATTCTGAGCTTGTATAAAACCGTACAACTTTGTCCTTTGGACATAACTTTGCCCAGGCCGGCACTTTTTAACATAACTGAAATAAATAAATGGACAATCGCACACTTTTTTTAAAAATTTGTAGAGTAAAGTTAAACAACAATGCCGGCAACATCGATTATCGACGGGCCCGTACCATTCTTCAATCACTCGTCAGGCGCCTTCAAAGACGAGTGTATTTTTTGGTGGACCAAAAAGGTCATCAAAACTTTTGATCTCACTTTATTTCCGATGTCTTAACAGCTAGGTATTTACTTTAAACTTTTATAACTTTTTAGCTAGAAACCGTGCGTTACAAATGCTTATCTCTGTATATCTATTAAATTCAGATTTATGACGCTGGGTAATGTCATATCCTAAGTTTAGTTTTTTAAAACAACTCCGGAAGGGAGGAGCGGAACCTCCTAACACAAGTATTGTCATACTTACCAGGAGGGGCCGAACATAAATACTGTGTAACATTGGTTGATACTGAATAAATATTTTTGATTTTTTTTTTTTGAAGTTCGGGTGCATTGTTCACAACTTTGCCCAGTACAATATTACCGTTTGGGCTTCTACTGATTTAAGCTGCGCGTTACCTATCACGGTACTGTTATAAGGTTATTCATAGATGGATGGAGGTTCATAGATTTTATTACCAGAATGAGCAACGATGCAATTGACATAAAATAAAACTTTGATATTAAATTTAATAATTTTATACAGGTTTAGTTACATTTAGGCATCGTCATCAAAGCCAGGTTAAACCAAAAATTTACAACCCTAGCTAACTGAGTTTTTTTTGTATCGGGGACTCAGAAAAAAATTGGCGACTTTGCCCACTAATGTTTGGCGCAAGGAATGCAAGGTCAAGACAACTAAAATTGAATACGATAAGATCATACTTATTCTATATTCTAAACTTTAAGTTGCATGTCATGATAAGATAACAAGTGTAGATTCTTAATATATACCAAGAACAATATGCAAAGCTGTATGTAGTAAGGACTTTTAATTTAAAACGTTATGGTAAGCGTGACAAATCACGCAATGTTTGCAAAAAGCGGGCAAAGTTGTCTGGTTTTACGGTTTACTATTTTACACCTTTACCTAAACCAGTGTATCTTGACACTCAGTGATAATTTTATGTATAGCAGTTATCACTCAAAAGTCGCCTTTGTGACTAATACCAACACCGTTGACGATATGAACCGACTTGTAGGTAAATAACGCTTTTTTGCCAATTACGAATGTTGAACCTATGTATTACCTATGGTAACATAGCAACTACTTGTAACCCAAACAATAATTGTATGTCTACTACTTACCATAAAAGTGACTAGTCTGTCTAAAGCGCCACCATCTCTTTGTACCCTGATCCTATACCATGTGATAGAAGGAAGTGGTCAAAACCGAAGTGGTGGTGGTGGTTCAGAGTGCGTTAGAAATAAAGCGTCTGGTTAGCCTGACCTTCAGTTCTGTGGGCCTACTCCGAAATTCGAAAATCGAAGTTCGTATCGTACCATCCCTCTCACTCTCGTATTAAATAGTAAGAGTCTCAGACGAACGAAACGACACGAACTTCGATTTTCGAATTTCCCTGCTGTTTCACATAAACGGTATCGAAAAGAAGTCGTGATCAATGTGATATCTGGTAGCGCTTCCAGCGTCCATGACTCTCGCGCAGGGGGATTTGCAGCCCTCGCAAGGCACGAAAGATTTTCATATTCAATTACAAATAGACAAGTGCGTCTCGAGTATCGCCTTTGACGTCTTTACGGTTTAAGGGAATATTAGGCCCCCTCAACTGGAGGGTCCAAGTGCCAAGGTGCAATAATAAACGTGTCCCTTCTCGAGAGGACTCGCAATTAGCCTCTCGTTTGATTTCGATTAGCTCTTCAAAAAAAATACTTTAGCCTTTTTTCGTTAAATAATTTATTAGGACTTTAGATAGTAATTAAGCTGTCTGAAAGCTCCGTCAATCTAAATGAAAAACTTTTTTGGACTTAAGACCAACCTGTCCAGGTTTTAACAGCCGGATGAAGTTTTTTTACAAGTTTAATAATATCTACAAATTTTCCATGAGCCATTTTTTATCTAAGCAAAGAACAAATACTTTTAAAGTATATGTAAATGTAATCACAACAAATGTTCTCATCGAAGCAAATTAGTTCGCCTTTATCTCCGTAGCATAATGCCGATGTCAATAAATATTATTACCAGCGCAGTACCTCTGATGGCGCATGGCTGAAGATCAAACAAATATTATATGCAAAGGGGACATGCTGACGAAACGACCTCTCACTATGTGCATATATAAAGGGTAAGGAACAGTAAATAAATCAAAAACAGTAGGAAAGTGCGAAAAAAAACCAGTTCTACGAGTATATTTAAAAAAAAAACTGAAAATATCATAGCGACAACGCGTTTTATGATAAGGATAAGGAACTATGATTTATAGTCCATTCGCGTTAAGAAAATAGTGACTCATCGTTGTCACTCAGCTTAGCCACGCCCCTTGACCAATTAGAACATAGTAAATTAGAAAGCCGTGTTCACATTGACCATTTGAAGTAAGCCCTTCAGACAGTACAGACGTGTCTTTTGTCAATTTTAAAAATGGATACCTCACCTGTTCATATTTAGTTGACGAAACCGCCAAAGCAAATGGCATTGACATCCTCCGCCTACCATCGTACCATTGTAAACTCAATCCAAAAGAGTTGGTTTGGGCTCAAATATAAAAATATATTGCTGTCAATAACTCCACATTTAAACTTAAAGACGTAGAAAAGCTGTTTTACGACGGAATAGTAACAATAGACTTACAAATGGAAGAAGTGCTGTGAGCACGTGGTCAGTGAAGAAAAAACATGTGGGACTTAGACGATATTATGGACAGACAGACAGAATTCTTTTATTATAAATGTGAATGAAACTTTTGACGATTTTGAATATTTTTTAAAATAATTACGTAATATTTATATTTGAAAATAATGTGTAATAATAAAACTGCTTTTATGAAATAAATAGCTTTATTTTGAACCCCAGTATGAATATGGCTTTAGTCTGCAGTTGCACTGATGAGTCACTTTTTTTCTTAACGCGAATACACTATAGTTGCGTTTACTGTGAGAACGTGTGACGATCACGAATCGACAAAATGTATAAATTACATAGAACCATAAAATAATAACAGATAAGAAGAAAAAGGTATGAAGTAAAAAAAGTAAGGCACATTGGAACAAATTTATTACTTTATGTTTCACAGCAGTTGTTTTATTCAAAATGCAAAACTCTATTTTAAATTACGTTGGAAACAGTGCGTAAACATTTACATATTTTTTAGAGCCATTAGCATACTGAAGTTATTAGCTTTACTTCGGGCAAGGTAAAGGCAAAATACAAGCTTTGTGCCCTCGTACGTACTGTTTTATATAATTAGCTTAAGCGGTTTAACGAGGGGACGATGCTATTTGAATAGAATTTTTAAATTACCTAATGAATGTTTAGTTTGAACGAATTTTGTATATTTGAATTTAGATTGCTGGGTTAAGTACCTCTTTGATGGTTTGCTGGTGACATGTGTCCAAATAATGAAATATTGGCTAAGATTAAAATCACAATAATTTGGTATTTCTAACTTGGGTTGACTCCTCTGTTCTGATATTTTCTAACCAACACAACCTTTATCTAATACCTTTAAACGATCAATTTTTGTATAGGTATTTATCTATTGTAGAGATCTCAGAAACGGCTCTACCGATTTCGATGGAATTGGCCATGTAGGGGTTTTCGGGGGCGAACAACCAATCTAGCTTGGTCTTTTCTCTGAGTAAACTTGTTCTCAAGTTTAAGCCCGACGAAGCGAGCGAATCTCGGTTGCCCTCGTAGGTATGCCGCCAAAATTACAAAAATATGTGCTCGTTATTATATACGACTTTATTGACTTAACATTGACATAAATTTACATTACTTAAATTTATTATTAGGCTTTGGACTTTGGTAGAAAACGTCGATTTACAAACTATATCGCTAAATCGTTGTTACTAGTTTCTTTCTACCTGTTACCTAGAACCCTTTCCATCGAGCCGGCAGCCCACACAAGGAATCGAGATTATGACAACAATGCTGCCTAAAACAACTTTTTGCTTCTGTCAACTAACTGTCACATTAACAAAACCGATTTGTCGAAAGAAAGAGCAGCTGAATTATTAAATTAAGACATGACATGCGAAGAAAGACATTGCGATAAAGGGGTTCTATCTTGTGACTGCTTATTTTTTGACAACCCTTTTGTTACATTATCACGGAATGTATTTAAAATGTTAAAGTAATCAGATTTTGTGCGGCACAGTTAAATCAAAAATATAATGCAGAGCTGTCAGTTATTGTAACATTCAGACTTTGCAGCAGAAGGGTTGACAAAAGTTTTTGTCGCAGTGTTGGAACGTACCTATTGATAGATATTGAAATTACAACGTAAAGCTGAACGACTGCAATAATTTATTTAAATACACATTATTTATTTAGAAATCGTTTTACATACCGTCGGTGAGATTACCAATTCCGTTGTGTGCATTTTTTTGATATATGGATTTTGGCGTTTAATTTAAAAGCCATACATGTGCCAAAATCCATATACCAAAACAAAATATTACGACGGTTGAATGATAATTTACATTAGTTTTTCTTTGTATATTAATATTATGCTACTCGTATTTACAATAAAGACATTTTCACACTTAATCATGCAGTTTTAACTGCCATAGCTTATACATTTTAAATACTATTAGCAATGTAGCAAGTACCACGCAGACGTAGGCAAACAGCGATGTAACGCCTACAGAAACAATAATCGAATTTCTATGACTATCTTTTTGCTATTAGTTTATGTGTAGGCGCGGTAAAGTTCACTGCACTTTTAGGGACCTTACACACGACATTTTTTAAGGCCCGTTTGTATCGATACTAATGCAAGTCGAACGCTCAGCAAACGGAAGGAAGCCGGCACGTTTTAACCTTACACATGATCCTTGCGATACAAACGCCACGTTTTTCGAACGCAAGCGTTTGTTGTATCACGTTTTAACCCCCTCGTTGAGGCGCCGTGCGTTTTTATCGATACAAAAGCGCGTTTGAAGTTCGTTTCAAATTTGTTTGTATCGATACAAATGCGTGCTTATGCTTATAGCGCGTTTCATTTGCCAAAAAGCGATGAAAACGCGCAAAGGACGCGCGCACCAAAAACGCGAGTTGTCATCGCATAAAAAACCGTTGTATGTAAGGTCCCTTTTGTCGAAAATTATTACGTCACACGTTTGAAGTTATTAAATATGCTTAGAATTGTAATGTTGAAACAGTAGGTAGTACTGTTACAATTATAAGTATATTAAATTAGTAGTTTTAGGGGCTGTTTCACCATCCATTGATTAGCGTTAACCGACGGTTAAATGTGATGCCGTCTCCGTCTATTCGAACAAAACAAATAGAGACGGCATCACACCTAACCGCCAGTTAACACTAATCAATGGATGGTGAAACAGCCCCTAAGAGTAAATAGCAGCCTAAGGTACCTAAAAATATACCTAAACTTGGAATATTCCGTACAAAATACGAAATCCTTAGAAAAATATTAAGTACTTAATTTTTTCGTAATGGCTACGGAATCAAATTTCGGGCGTGTTCGATACGCTCTTGGCCGGTTTTTTAAAGATCCCTAAGTTGTACCGCTACGGAACACTATCCCAGGAAGCTGGTTCCATACTTTAGTCGTGCGTGGAAAAAGTTTCGCTTAAAGCGTACGGTGCTAGATTGCCAATCATCAAGGTAGTGAGGATGAAATCACTGACGCCTGCGCGAAGTACGATAGTCAAACCTAGCTGCAGTCAACAATCCGAATAATTCATCTGAATACTCCCCATGATACATGCGGTACAAGGTGCAGAGAGATGCAACATCCCTCCCCATTGCCAGAGGATCAAGCCGGTCAGAGAGTGCCCGGTTGCCTACAAATCGAGCAGACCTACGTTGGATGCAGTCAAATGGAAGAAGCTGGTACTGGAGTGCTCCAGCCCAGAGATAGGAACAGTACTCCATAAGCGGCCTAACCTGTGCTTTAAAAAGCTGTTGGCGACGGGCTGCCGTGAAGTACTGCGCCGCTCTATTCAGTACCCCCAGTTTCTTTGAAGCTAGTTTAGCTTTGCCGTCCAAATGACCACGAAACTGTTCATCGCTCAAAATGACGACTCCCAGATTTCCTGTATACGGCATGACCTCAAGGATCCTTTAATTATAAACATTTTTCAGTGCCAACCGCGTGACAATTATTCCCAAACAAAATTACTACCCAAACTAGACACAATTTAAAGAAAATAACAGCATAGCTTCACGCAATCTGTTTATGTTATTCATAGGGCGCAATATTCGCGCATAGGAGCCTCGGCAGTGAATAGTTAATGCTGGTTCTAAAATCCGCGCGGGTGATGCATTAACCTGCGTCACGAGGCTTAGTGCGAGCGTAATGCTACCACGAGTTACGGGGTGGGAGGGATTCTGCCGTTATTCTGCTTTTGATTACGTTTTGACGGATTACTTCGGTGAGCAGTGATTTGTAAAACAAGTGTGCACAGGTTTACACAAATTATAGTTCACGCTTCATTATGGGTACGACAAAAAGTACATTTAAGTTTTTTTATATGCCAAACTAAATCTCAGCCAAACACCTCGTCGTGCGACATATTTACACTAAAATGTGCGACTGTTACTCATTTTGTGGTAGAGTTCATCAATATTATGTATCAAGTTATTAACTTTTGGCCACAGGAAAGCCACTTTAATTGTAACGAAGTAAATTTAAAAGTATTATGCTTTGAAACAAAGAATTACATGACATTGTATTTTATACATAATATTAATACTTGATAGGCAGTGATTTAAGTGTAACAATTGTGAAAAGGGACGGGTATTAAGGCTATAGTTAAAAAATAAGTCGTTTTAGTACGCCAATCCCATGCAAAACAACTTAGATACAACTATAATTAAATGTCGCAAAAACTTTACCAAATCCTGTCTTGAATATCATTTGGCAGCGGTGGACTATCCTCGCCGTCTGCGTGATTTGGTCACAATTCGTCTCAACTTGCGCTCGTCTGCGACCCGACGGGGGATAATACCCGGATTTTTACTAAAACCACTCTAAGCCAATACTAAAATGTTCAAAATTTTAATTATTTTTTAAAAGAAACTGGATTTGAATATATTGAATGTTTTAAAGGACGTTGCTTCAAGATTTAAACACAGTTTACCATCGTCGTTGTGGCATAGAAATCATACTAATTCTTACTAATATTATAAATGCGAAAGTAACTGTCAGTGTGTCTGCCTGTCAGTTACCTCTTCACGCTTAAACCTCTGAATTAATTTAGGTGAAATTTAATATGAAGATAGTTGGGAATGGCTGGGGTTAATTTTTAACCCGGAAATAGCGTAGTTCCCCCGGGATAGCGATAAACTAATTCTACGCAGACGTAGTCGCGAGCAACAGCTAGTTACATTTGATCTCTTGTCTGTCACACGACGTAAGGCATGATTCTAACTAATTTAAAGATTTCGTTTTATAAATGCTATTTTTTATTTCACCCTGATACAGTTGCTACAATACACAGTTACTACAATGGCTTTATGGTAATATTGATAAAGCCGCATAAATGAGTCTTTCATTTGGTAAATTCGTTTATCACCAAGTAGCTGTATCAAGATTATTTTTAACTTGTTTGAAACCAACTTCCTTTACTTTTGTTAGGTTATTTATTTTTATTTTACAATAAATACACATATAACATTGAGTTAAATGCTACAGTTAAGGATCCCATCGCGTAATTACTGGGCACAAGAGATAAAACACATTGAGCCCTCAGGGCTTCTGCAATAAAGTAGCTAAATAAGTACAAATGGTTATAGCTATTCCATACTAACCTGTTTTATTTTAAATTGTTGAAACAGGTTTGCTCGCTGTTTTTCTCAACTATCAAATTGTTTATTGTGTTAGGGGTAATTTATGTCTCACGAGCGATCGGCTCCTATTGAGCTTTCTATAATTAAGGGAGATCATCCACTGCCTACATGCTATCGGACGTTCAATCAGCTTTAGCAATTCAATCTGCAGCCTGAGACAGTCTTAATTAACCGCAGCATCAGCGATACAATTGGATATCTTTGTTTAATTTTCTCCAGCGACATTGATCTCTGGGGTATGTTTTAATTTCATCAATTGGCTCGTTTAAGCAGACTGTCAAGCAAGCGCAGCCTGTTTGAACAGGATTTGAGATAATTAAAGTAGTAAAATTGGATATCAAATTCGTTAGCTATAGGGACTTTTGAAACATTCACTAAAAGTTTGCGTTTACTTTATTCGTAGCTAGCAGCCTCGTGATATTAAAAAGAAATTGAATCATGCTGCAAACACAATTTTTACAAGTGTTACTCTGAAGCTACAAACAAAATATGTTATGGGAATTGGACTGCAAAAAAACGTTATCTATCAGTTAAACTGTACACTGGGTGCAATTTAAAAGAAACATGATTGTTTTTGTTTTATTTTTACTATGTTAGCTATGAAGCTTGAAAACTAGGTACTACCTACTTGAGAGAATATCTCACTCAATGTATTTAAAGATATCAAGACTTACCTGTACTTATTTTTTTTCCTTTACACTAAGTAGTAAATAATTTAATTGCATTAAATATGTGTGCTAAATTATTCTAGTTCTCACGTTGGTCATTAATTTGGATAAATCAGCGTGCATATTTCTTGAAAATAGCTTTCTTCGGGTACTTTGAATATTTCGCAATATCCGGTTCCAATTCTTCTCGCGGTAGGCTGTCAACCAGTTCTGCACAAAGTCTAAACCCTTGCTTCGACAACAGGCGTCGGGGTCCTTGTCCTGGATAGTAACCCCTGTATTGCTTGCAGAAGGAATGACAAGAGAGACATGGACACCACAATGTTAATAGGGTCAAATCCAATAGAATGGTGATGATACGTCGGTGGGCATAATTCCCGCTTCCAGTATGCCCTTGCCCGCTGCCTCCATAGCCTGTAGTAGTGTAATGTTTAGTAAAGCTCCTGGGAGCAACATACTTTGAATCGGCTTTTATGCTCTTTTTAATCGTCGACTCGACTACCGTAGTATCCTTTTTGAGCCTCGTGACACTATTTGGACCACTTTTCGGGTTTGTTTCAAACTCTTTATAGTCTGCAACATCGTTTGAGCGCTGTTCTGATTTTCATGAAAAGGGACTGGATTTTTATGCTTTGCTCTTTTATCATTTTAGCCACCAATTCTTTGAAGGTTTGCACGTTGGAAGCTTGACTGGCTTGCTGAGTAGGCGTGTCGGATTTTACCGTCGTCACGAGCAAAATAGTCAGAAATACTATAATTGATAATAGCGACATCGCCGCAACCACTGTTTTGTTGCCGATATTTTTTAACGACATTCAACCCAAGTAGATATTCGAGTTGGAAATGGACCAGAGCCTTGACTTTGCAGTTTATATTGTATAGTTTGAGGTCTGATGCGTATGGTAATAACGTGTCATGAGTGATACGGTGTATTGTAAGGTGTACCTTGACATTTGACCCAGCTGATCATGAGGCATCTCGCGGTGCATTGTGAAGTATGTTTTTAATATGTTAATGCAGGTAATGATATTAACTTTAACAATAATGAAAGTTACCTACTTTTCCGCTTTCTACCGGAAAAGAAAGTTCAATAGAAGATAACATTGAAAAGTAAGTAACGCCTTTTCTAGAAAAAGCGTTATTTCGCAAAGTAAGCTTGTCAAATCTTTCCCAGTTTCTAAAACTGAGAAATATTTTTACAAGTTTCATCATCATCAACATCAGCCTACAGCAGTCCACTGCTGGACATAGGCCTCTTCCATGGCGCGC